>NC_059075.1:162691372-162883616 GCF_020497125.1 Mauremys mutica | reverse complement strand
GCATGGAAAGAGCTGAGGCACACACAGCTCCTGCTTCTGCTGTGGCTCTTTTGCCAGCTCTTCCATTGGGAAGGTTTCATCTCCTCCCAGGCACCGATGGGCTTTGAGGGGTCCTTGGGGGCTTCTTCAGCCATCCTGCAAGAAGCCAGGACAAGGCATTGCTTGTGAGTGACGAGAGGTGACTGCCCCGCCCCGTTCAGGCATCCAGGGCCAGCCCAATTATTTCTGTTCCACCAGCGCCTGCAGATGCCAGCTGAGATCAGGGCCCTGTTGCACCAGGTGCTGCAGACAATCGCTGGGCTGTAGGGCTCAGACTCTAACTAGCCAAGGCAGCCAGCAGAGAAACAAGGGAAGGGATGTGCTCAAAGTCACCCAGCCAGTCAGCAGGACAAGCAGGATTAGAACCCAGGTCTCTGGATGCCCAGGCCAGCACCCCATCCCGCAGGCCAAACTGCCTCCCCGAGTCACTCCCACCTCTCCTTCTGCTGGTTCACAAGCTGCACAGTAGACAGGCTGGATCCAGCCACTCAGGATTCTTCCTGCCCAGGGAAATTACCCTAATCCCTTCCCCCAGGAATATTGGGGCCATGGCAGTTCCCAGGTGGGCGAGGCCAGGGGGGTGGGGTACCTGGGGCGGGCTCGTGAGCAGCAGGAGTTGCTCACACACCCCCGTGAAAGGGCAGGAGCAGAAGGTGGGAGAGCAGCAGAGAGGCTGGTACCTTCTCTTCCAACGTGCCCAACCTCAATTGCATTTATCCTGACCGCCCCCTGCGGGGCAGGGCCTGGCTGCTACCCTCACTGAACAGACAGGGAACTGTGGCACAGAGGGAATAAGGGACTTGCCCAAGGCTACGCAGACTATCTCTGGCAGAGCTGGGAAATGGCCATGGGTCTCCTGGGTCCCAGGCTGGCACCTTCTCTTCCAACCTCCTGCCCCCTTTGTCCCTGGTTCAGTGTGAGCTGTGGGAGCTCTCTGGGGCACAGGAGCTGGCTGGTGCCCAGATGGAACAACGTTGCCTATTGCACAGATCTCACTTTTCCCGAACATTGAAAATGTGGCGCGGGCGGAAACTAGCTCCCCACATCTGAACGCTCCGCAACACTGGCGGATTCAGATCCAAACCTAGATCAGGCTCCAAATTCACAGCTGGCCCCTCCCCCTGATCTGGAGTGGCTGAGACTCCAGCGCTCTGTGGAAGAGACCAACAAACGCCAAATCCTGGGGTGGGCTTCCCCCAGAGACAATCTCGTGCTGGGAAGGGAGATGCCTAGAGCCGGCAGCTCCACCACTCACGCTCCCAGCTGCCTGGGAATGAGCCAGGATCAGAGCTTCGGATAGCGCGCAAAGCCCAGATCAGCACCCTCAGGCCTGTGAAGGACCCGCACCGCCTGGGGGTGGTTGATTTCACAAGAGAGGGAGCTTCCCACAGACTCTCCAGCTCCCTCACCTCTCATGCTTCTTCCCATTTGCCTTTCATCACCGCCACATGGACCAAGTTGGCCACCAGCTGCCTCCCTGTCTGGACACTTACCTGGCCCCATCATGGCAGTGGCTGAGCAGAGGTGGCCAATAGAAGATTCTCCTACCTGGAGTCAGGAGTGGGCAGAAGACTGCGTGTAAATGGTCCACCCACTTTCTGCTGCCGGTGGCAGAGCTGAAACGGCTGGCTCAGCGTTCCTCAGCAGCACGTGCCGGCTCTCACTCTGTCAGAGCCAAGCCTGGCAGTGAGGGGATGAGGCTGTGCCAGCCAGCAGGGGGCATGTCACAATGGGCAGGTGAGTCACAAGCCAGCCAGTGTGTGACTCCCCAGCCATGGGATGCCCCAGCCCAGACTAGTTCTGGCCTCACAGGGTTTAAGAGCCTGTCCTTCCTCACTGGGGTCATGGGAGGGACCTTCCGTGCCCCACAGTCACAGACATTCGGCTGGAAGAGACCGCTGGACTCGTCTAGTCCCAGCTCCTGCAGAGCCCAGGCCAGAGCCCCTCCCTGCGTCCATGCAGCTGAAGCCAGGAGGTTGCCGGATGGATCCCTGAGAGGGAGAATCAGTTCCATCCCGGCTCCTCCTCCTCGTGACAGTACAGAACGGGGGTTCCCGAACTCTCTACTCCTCTAGCTCCCAGCCCATGCTTTAAGAGCAGCCTCCCCGCCCAACTGAGTCTCAGGCCTTGCTAGCCACTCAGTGCCACAGCAGCCCCAGGAGATGATTGTTGCGGGGGTCTCAGCCCGGGGAAGGCAGTGACTCCTAGAAGCAGGGAGTGCAGCAGCACCATAGCTCAGGGAGGTCTGGCAATGCCAGTGGCTGGCTGGGGTCTGACAGCCCAGGCACCCAGAGCAGATTGTCAAAGGCCAAAACCCTCTCACCACCGGCTCTGTAGCTCCCCCTTGCTTTTGGTCTGTCTTAGGCACCATCCTAGCCCTCATCCCCGTGGCATCAGAGCACTGCCCAACCTCGATTGCATTTAATCTAACCACCCCCTGCAGGGCAGGGCCTGGCTGCTACCCCCACTGAACAGACAGGGAACTGTGGCACAGAGGGAATAAGGGACTTGTCCGAGGCCACGCAGAGTATCTGTGGCAGAGCTGGGAAATGACCATGGGTCTCCTGGGTCCCAGGCTGGCACATTCTCTTCCAACCTCCTGCCCCCTTTGTCCCTGGTTCAGTGTGAGCTGTGGGAGCTCTCTGGGGCACAGGAGCTGGCTGGTGCCCAGATGGAACAACGTTGCCTATTGCACAGATCTTGCTTTTCCCGAACATTGAATCTGCTGCTACAGCCATACCAGGGCCCACCAGGATCCTTGCAGCTGGTCAGTGCTAAGTTATGAACTGTGCTAGGTAGGGAAGACGAAATAGATCTTCCATCACTAGCACAGCTCTGTGTTACTGTGGACTCACTGCGGGCTCAACCCAACCAGCCCTCCTCACAAGGAGCCTGTAAATCCTCCAGCCCTGCTGTTCTCCTTTGTATTTCTGTAGTGCCCAGAGGGCTCAGTCCGGGATCAGGGCCCCGCGGTGCTAGACATTGTACAGACACAGCCCGATTCCCCCCACGCTGCGTCTCCTGAATGGGGACTGGAGGGAGACCAGGACTGGAGTAGGACTAGGAACAAGGCTGGAGCAGGCTCGGACTGTTGCCTTTGTCAGGCAGGAGCAAGTTCCTGGCCCTGGAGTGATGTTGAGCAGACTGAGCTGCTGCTGTGAGACTGATATAGCTGCTCTGGGAGTCACAAGGCCAGTTCCTGGCTTGTGGATTGGCTGGAGCCCAGCACAGGAGGACTCAGCCCCTTACAGATGGCTCCCAGGGCGCTTGGCTCCCGGCCCTGCTGGGTACTGACATGCCAGGTGCCGGGGGCGAGGTTCAGCGCCAGGGAGGAGATTGGGGAGGCAGGCGCACTGAGGTGGGGCTGAGTGGGCAGGTGCTGAGGAGCTGTGGCTGGCTGGCCAGCAGAGAGGAGGAGCAGCAGCTCGGCTCTGGAGGGCCCAGCTGCAGTTCCACACAGGGCGCTGCCAGAGCCTGGCAGGTGGCTGGCTGAAGTGGCACGTTGTGCTATGGCGTGGGCAGGAGCTAGCTCCCCACATCTGAACGCTCCGCAGCACCGGCAGATTCAGATCCAAACCCGGATCTGGCTCCAAAATCACAGCTGGCCCCTCCCCCCGATCTGGAGTGGCTGAGACTCCAGTGCTCTGTGGAAGAGGCCAACAAATGCCAGCTCCCCCGCCACAAGGCAATCTCGTGCTGGGAAGGGAGATGCCCAGAGCTGGCAGCTCCATCACTCACATTCCCAGCTTCCTGGGAATGAGCCAGGATTAGAGCTCTGGGTAGCGCGCAAAGCCCAGATCAGCACCCTCAGGCCTGCGAAGGACCCGCACCGTCTGAGGGCGGTTGATTTCACAAGAGAGGGGGCTTCCCACAGACTCTCCAACTCCCTCACTGTGACAAAGTGGGACTGTTCTTAATGTTGCCTCTGAATACTGTAGGGGTGCCTCAGTTTCCCCTATGCATTTCTTAAGTCTCTAGGTGGTGGGATAAAGGCCAGTGTGCATAAATGGCTGACACTGTTTCCGGGCAGCTAATGGCCGGGGCCCTTCCCTCCTGCAAGGGGATAGCTAAAGGTGTTGGAGAACAAAGAGATCAGGTGACTTCCTGGCCCGGGAAAGAGACAAAGGCCAGAGAGCAGGGGCTGGAGAGTTTCACTTTGGAGCTGGCTGGGGATGAGGAGTGAAGTGCAGATGTGGGTGTCTGGCTCACTGCCCCCCAAAATGGACCCGGCTGAGGGGTCCTGTTCTCTGGACCTACAAGCTCTGTTTTAGACCGTGTTCCTGTCATCTAATAAACCTCTATTTTCCTGGCTGGCTAAGAGTCACGTCTGACTGCGAAGTAGGGGTGCAGGACCCTCTGGCTTCTCTAGGACTCTGCCTGGGCAGACTCACTGTGGGAAGCACAAGGAGGGGCAGAGGATGCTGAATGCTCCAAGGTCAGACCCAGGAAGCTGGAAGCCCTGTGAACTTCTGGCCCAGAAGAGCCTGCTCACAGAGAGGAGACTTCCCCAGAGTCCTGACTGGCTTCATAGGGAGCAGCTCCAGAGTATTGCCCAGGGACTCCATGACACACACCTCTTATGCTTCTTCCCATTTGCCTTTCATCACCCCCACATGGCCCATGTTGGCCACCAGCTACCTCCCTGTCTGGACACTTACCTGGCCCCATCACAGCAGCGGCTGAGCACGTGGGTGTTGTTGTATTTAGCATCTCAACCCCACCATGGAGCAGGGACTTGCTCTCCCTACTTTGCTCAGGCCCAGAGCGTCAGGGACTCACCTGATCTCACTCAGAAGACTTACAGCAGAGTCCCAGCCCAATGCCTCATCTACCAGCCTGTGCCGCCTTCCCGTGCCTTGCCACCAGCCCCGCTAAACCCTCCTCCTTGTCTCCGTCCCCTCTGGGCTTGACTGGTGCGACCCCTTCTGTTTAGCCGCCCCAGACTCCCTCCTGTGCACATGTCGCTGCCCACTTCCTCACTGGCACCGGGCTAGACAGCCAGCACCAGGGCACTTGGCAGCCAGGCGCTCGCAGAAGGCTCGGTGTGGCTGGCGATGCAATGGAAAAGCAGAGGTGGGCAATAGAAGATTCTCCTACCTGGAGTCAGGAGTGGGCAGAAGCCGGTGTGTATATGGTCCACCCACTTTCTGCTGCCGGTGGCAGAGCTGAAACGGCTGGCTCAGCGTTCCTCAGCAGCACGTGAAAGCACTCGCTCTGCCAGAGCCAAGCCTGGCAGTGAGGGGATGAGGCTGTGCCAGCCAGCAGGGGGCATGTCACAATGGGCAGGTGAGTCACAAGCCAGCCAGTGTGTGACTCCCCAGCCATGGGATGCCCCAGCCCAGACTAGTTCTGGCCTCACAGGGTTTAAGAGCCTGTCCTTCCCCACCGGGGTCATGGGAGGGACCTGTGACGGGTTGGATCACAGAAACCCCCCGGGAGCTGCCACCTGATGTGCCAAGACTACCTCTGCTCCTGTTTTCCCTGCCAGCTCAGGACTCCAGCACCCTGTCTTGCTAAGCCAGACACTCCCGTCTGCTCCAACAAAGACCCAGGGTCTGAATTACTTGCCCCAAAGCTGCAGGTTTACCTGAAAACAGCTCACAGAAGTGTGTTTGTCTTTAGCACTCAGATGCCCAACTCCCAATGGCGTCTAAACCCAAATAAATCCGTTTTACCTTGTATAAAGCTTATGCAGGGTAAACTCATAAATTGTTCACCCTCTATAACACTGATAGAGAGAGATGCGCAGTTCTTTGCTCCCCCAGGTATTAATACAAACTCTGAGTTAATTAATAAGTAAAAAGTGATTTTATTAAACACAGAAAGTAGGTTTAAGTGGTTCCAAGTAGTAACAGACAGAACAAAGTAAGTCACCAAGCAAAATAAAATAAAATGTGCAAATCTATGTCTAATCAAACACTGAATACTGATAAGATCCTCACCAGTTCCGGAAGGCACCCTTTTACAGACTAATCTCCTTTTAGCCTGGGTCCAGCAATCACTCACACCCCTTTGTTGCAGTTTCCTCCAAATATCCTGGGGGTGGGGAGGCTCTCTCTTTAGCCAGCTGAAGACAAAATGGAGGGGTCTCCCAGGGGTTTAAATAGACTTTCTCTTGTGGGTGGAGATCCCCCTCCTCACTCCTATGGAAAGTCCAGCTCCAAGATGGAGTCCTGGAGTCACCTGGGCAAGTCACATGTCCATGCATGACTCACAGTCTTTACAGGTAGAAGCCATTGTCCACGTGATATCGTGTATGTCTCCAGGAAGACTTCTTATGTGGACTGGAGCATTCCAAGAGGCATTGTTCCCCAAGTGCTTCCTGATCGGGTACTTAGCCTTGCGAATTCCTTCCTAAAGAAGCTGACCAAATGCCTCACAAAGCTTACTTAGAAATCAAGCAAGTATACAGCCAATATTCTTAACCTCAAGTAGAAAATGATAGATGTGTACAAATAGGATGACTAGATATAGTAGACCATAACCTTTACAGAGATATGTTACATGGCACAGGCAGCACAAAACATATTCCAGCTATGTCCTATTTTCATAAAGACTTATGGGAGGTACCGTCACAGGACCTTCCGCTCCCCACAGTCACAGACGTTAGGCCAGAAGGGACCACTGGGCTCATCTAGTCCCAGCTCGTGCAGACCCCAGGCCAGAGCCCCTCCTCGTATCTATGCAGCTGGAGCCAGGGGGTTCCCCAGATCCCCGAGTGGGAGCATCAGTTCCATCCTGGCTCCTCCTCCTTGTGACAGCGCAGAATGGGGGTTCTTGAACTCTCCTTACCCCCAGCTCCCATTCCCAGCTCACGCGGGCGGCTCTTTGCACCTGCCCAAGCTGCTGGGTGCCTTGGCCATGGGATGTAAAACGGCCCCATCTCTGCTTCCCCTTCCACCACGGCAACAACGCACAAGCTGCTTTAAGAGCAGCCTCCTACCCCTCCCCACCAGCTGAGTCTCAGGCCTTGCTAGCTGCTCAGTGCCTCGGCAGCCCCAGGAGATGATTGCTGCGGGGGTCTTGTGTGACATTATGAGTCTGATCTAATATCTCACTGAAGAAAAACAGGGCCAGAAAGAGTTAATTAACTCGCAGACTAACCTGATCCAGGGCTGAACTTTAGAAACTGGTTAGGAAGATGTGTAAATGAATAGAGCTTTGAAATGCAGGTCTGCATTGTTAGAGGTAGAAGGGTAGGCGTTTGCTCAGGTCTTGTGATGTAAGCAAACAAGACTTGTTTATTGCTATGGCTTTAATTTAAAGATCAAAAAAGGAATATTAACATTTAGGAAGATGCTTGAGTGAAATAGTATTATTTTCTATGTGTCTCTTTGAAGGTTGTGGTAACCCGTATCTGAACTATTTAATGGCTAAATTACCCTGTGTTAATTGCCAGGATGTTTGGGAGAAGGAGCATTAGGCCTATTGTTTTCTCAAGCCAAAAGGCTGCTGGAAATGTATAAGAACCCTAGGACATGATCCTACTTCATCTCAGATCTGCTTTGGGTTTCAAGAGGGGGGAACCTTAAGCCATAAGGATTGAGATCCCCAGTCACTGACTGCAGTCACCCTGAATATGGACATTGGACCATAACCTATGGACTATTTCTAAAAGGACTTTTGGCAACTACAAGCTCACCTCTACTATGTATCTGAACCTCAAGAACTGAATTCAAGTCTGTATGTATATTGGTCTTTTAACCAACACTCTCTCGCTTTTCTTTTGTAATAAACTTTAGCTTAGTTAATAAGAATTGGCTATAGCGTGTATTTTAGGTAAGATCTAGTTATAATTGGACCTGGGTATGTGGCTGATCCTTTGAGATTGGAAGAACCTTTTCTTTTATATGATGAGAGAAGATTTTCAGTAATCATCATCATATCTGACGTGTGTCTGGATGGAGGCTTGAGGTTGGTCACTTTAAGGGAACTGCAGTGTTTGAACTTCTGAGTAACCAGTGGGGTATGGTAGAAGCTGTTCTGTGCTGGCTTGGTAAATCTAAGTATTGGAATAACCACCAGCTTCTGGGGTTTGTCTGCCCCGTTCTGTTTGCAGTTCACCCTAATTGAGTGACCTCAGCTGGCTCCCCCGGGCAGCACTGTCACATCTTGGCCCAGGGGGAGGCAGTGACTCCTAGAAGCAGGGAGAGCAGCAGCACCATAGATCAGGGAGGTCTGGCAATGCCAGTGGCTGGCTGGGATCTGACAGCCCAGGCACCCAGAGCAGACTGTCAAAGGCCAAACCCCTCTCACCACTGGCTCTGTAGCTCCCCCTTAGGCACCATCCCGTGCCTGTAGATCTTCCACCGTAGGGGCGTGTGCACCCAGGGCACTTGAGTCACAGACATTTGCCAGCAGTACCATGGAGCGATGCCTACGCCCCCGCTCTCCCCATGTGCTCAGGCACGGGCATCAAAAGGGCACGTCCGCCACCTCCCTCTCCAGTCCTTCACACCTGCATACTGTGGTGAACATCCCCATTTCTACTAAGGCCTCAGGGACAAGGTCTATGATGAAATGGTTGGGGTTGACCACCCCGCCCCCCCCAATCCCATGTTGCACCCTATGGCTCGCTGAGGATCCAAACTGACACTCATCGGTTTGAGCCCCTACCTAGCCAGGCCCTGTTCTCTCCCCCGAGGCAGTTGCTGGCCCTGAACCCCTGCAGGTAGCCATGACACACAGGCACTCAGGGCTCGAGAGAAGGGCTATCGCTGGCTGAAAGACCCCTGCCTGCATGGTGGGGATCGAGGCCACTTTGCCAGCAGGTGCCCCCCAAGTCCTGGGCTATGGTGAGTCTGGGGAGATGGGAGGATTCAGCCTCATGAGAGGAGATGTGGCTGGACAGAATGGCAGAATTGGGTCTCTGAGCAGACACTAGAAACTGCCTAACACCGGGCAGGGGTCTGGGGCTGGGAGATGTGTAGGGTACAGAGCACAGCACCCCTAATGCCGGGCAGGGGGGTTGGGGCTGGGGATGTGTCAGGTATGGAGTGCAGCACCCCCTAATGCTGGGCAGCAGGGCTGGGAGATGCGGGGTGTAGGGTACAGAGCACAGCACCTCTAATGCTGGGCAGCAGGGCTGGGAGATGCGGGGTGTAGGGTACAGAGCACAGCACCTCTAATGCTGGGCAGCAGGGCTGGGAGATGCGGGGTGTAGGGTACAGAGCACAGCGCCTCTAATGCTGGACAGCAGGGCTGGGAGATGCAGGGTGTAGGGTACAGAGCACAGTGCCCACTAAAGCTGGGCAGCAGGGCTTGGAGATGAGGGGTGTAGGGTACAGAGCACAGCACCTCTAATGCTGGACAGCAGGGCTGGGAGATGCGGGGTGTAGGGTAGAGAGCACAGCGCCTCTAATGCTGGGCAGCAGGGCTGGGAGATGCAGGGTGTAGGGTACAGAGCACAGTGCCCACTAACGCTGGGCAGCAGGGCTGGGAGATGCGGGGTGTAGGGTACAGAGCACAGTGCCCACTAACGCTGGGCCGGGGGGCTCAGGCTGAGGATGGGTAGGGTACCGAGTGCCACGGAGTGTGGGGGAGACAAGGCCCTGCACCTCAGGCTTCCTGTGATTCACCATGACTCTCGGCCAGCCAGTAAAACACAAGGTTTATTTAGACGACAGGAACACAGTCCAAGACAGGTCTTGCAGGTTCAGACAACAGGACCCCCTCGGTTAGGTCCCTCTTGGGGCGGGGGGCAGGAAAGCCAGAGCCCCGTTGGGAGATCAGAGCCCCATCTGGACTCCTCTCCATTTTCCCAGCCAGCTCCAAACTGAAACTCCCTCTAGCCTCTCACTTAGCCTCCCCCCGGCTCCTCTCCCACCCTTTGTCCAGTTCCCGGGCAGAGGTGTCACCTGGCCTCCAACCCCCTTCCAGGGTTCTCATGTTACCTGCTCAGGTATCCTCCCTCAAGGAAAGTCTCCCATCCCCCAATGCAGACAGTCCCAGCAAAACTCCCCTGCAACCTTCCCAGGCCAACACTCCCCACTCAGCATTCAAAGAACACATTAAGAACATTCCCAGTTCGACACACAGGGCACAGCACCCACTAATGCAGGTGAGCTGGGGAGAGGCTGGAGAGCACGTGGGCCTAGCCCCATGGGGGGATCGGCCTGTGCAATCAGCTGTGCCCAGGTGTAGTGCTCGGGGCTGGATCCAGCTGTGCCATGGGCTAGCACTGCAGGTCTCCCGGTGCTGAGTGGAGGTGCGGGGCAGGTAGTAGATCCCTGGACCAGGCTTGTAATCCTGGGTCTCTTTCTGAACACCCCGGCTCAGGACTTCGGACGTTGGCTTCACATCTCCCTCATCCCCTCCCACCAGGCCGTGCAACAACCATGACGTCTTCTCTCGCCTCACCAGCAACCAGAGCCAGGGCTCCGCGCTGGACAAGTAAGAGCCTCACGCGGGAAGGAGCGGGTGGGAAGGTGAATCCAGGGCCGGCTCTAGGTTTTCTGCCGCCTCAAGGAAAAAGGAATTTGGCTGCCCCCGTCCCAGCCCTGGGCTCTCCCCCCCCTACATGCACCCCCTTCTGCCCCAGCGTTGGGCTCTCCCTGTCCCCCTACCCCACCCCATCCACACCCTCTGCTGCACCAGCGCTGGGCTCTCCCCCCCCCCGCACCTCTTGCTGCCCCAGCCCTGGGGTCTCCCCATCCCCCCTACCCCACCCCACCCGCACTCCCTGCCGCCCCAGCCCTGGGCTCTCCACCACCAGTGCTGACTCCACTCTCTCCTCCCTCGGCTCCAGCTGGCCCGGCGCTGGCAGGGTCGAGGGACGCAGTGGGGCTCCCGGGCTGTGCCTCAGCCCAGGGTCCCTCCAGCCAGGGCTCCCGCCTCCAGGACCGGCCGGGACCCAGGAGGGCAGAGCGTGGGGACCACCCTGGCAGGGGGCTGAGGAACCAGGACAGGGTAGCCCCAGAGAGCAGAGCCCCAGAGAGCGGGACGTGGGCCCCGCATGGCAGCCCTCTACGGTCCTGCTGCTTCTGGCTGCCCTGCCGCAGTCCCTGGGTGGCTCGGGCCGCTTCACTCAGCCCCGGCTGTGGCGCTGGGGGGTGGCCGCCCTGTGGCACCTGCAGGCGGCTCCGTGCGCCCCGCAGGGCAGCCCCCAGCCTGAGTGTCCCCTGCTCGGAGCCCGCCCGGCCCAGCCACAAGGTGCGGGTGCTGCTCCCCCAAGGCGCGAACCGCAGCGGCCCCAGGGCGCCCCCTGCGCACGACGCACTGCTGCTGCCAGGGCCGGCTCTAGGCTTTTGCCGCCTGAAGCAGGAAAAAAATGCTGTCCAGAATGCCGCCCCTGAAAATGTGCCGCCCCAAGCACTTGCTTGGTTTGCTGGTGCCTAGAGCCGGCCCTGGGTGAATCTCCAGGGAGCCCAGCCCCAAGAGCAGTGAATGGCAGACAGTGACTCCCATGGCTGGCGCCAGGAATGGTCCCAGAGCTGGCAGTCCCAGCTGGGCCTTCGATGCCCCCTCTACCATCCCCACCCTGCCCTAGGTCCCGGCAGTCCCAGCTGGGCTCTCACCCCCACCCCCACCCCCAGCCAAGGCAGGGTCTGCACGAGTCCCTGAGCCATTAGCACCAACAGGGTGTGACCTGCCCCCGGGGGCCTGTCTGGGGAGCCGGCTTCCCCACAGCCTCTGTCTGTGGTTTGCTTTGCTCTGGAGCGCAGGAGCTGGTCCAAGAGGTAACTATAGCAGGACCGCTTGGAAATAGTGACCATAATACAATTGCATTCAACATCCCTGTGGTGGGAAGAACACCTCAACTGCCCAACACTGTGGCATTTAATTTCAAAAGGGGGAACTATACAAAAATGAGGGGGTTAGTTAGACAAAAGTTAAAAGGTACAGTGACTAAAGTGAAATCCCTGCAAGTTGCATGGGCCCTTTTTAAAGACACCATAATAGAGGCCCAACTTCAATGTATACCCCAAATTAAGAAAAACAGTAAAAGAACTAAAAAAAGAGCCACCATGGCTTAACAACCATGTAAAAGAAGCAGTGAGAGATAAAAAGACTTCCTTTAAAAAGTGGAAGTCAAATCCTAGTGAGGCAAATAGAAAGGAGCACAAACACTGCCAACTTAAGTGCAAGAGTGTAATAAGAAAAGCCAAAGAAGAGTTTGAAGAACGGCTAGCCAAAAACTCCAAAGGTAATAACAAAATGTTTTTTAAGTACATCAGAAGCAGGAAGCCTGCTAAACAACCAGTGGGGCCCCTTGACGATCGAAATACAAAAGGAGCGCTTAAAGACGATAAAGTCATTGCGAAGAAACTAAATGGATTCTTTGCTTCAGTCTTCACGGCTGAGGATGTTAGGGAGATTCCCAAACCTGAGCTGGCTTTTGTAGGTGACAAATCTGAGGAACTGTCACAGATTGAAGTGTCACTAGAGGAGGTTTTGGAATTAATTGATAAACTCAACATTAACAAGTCACCGGGACCAGCTGGCATTCACCCAAGAGTTCTGAAAGAACTCAAATGTGAAGTTGCGGAACTATTATCTAAGGTTTGTAACCTGTCCTTTAAATCGGCATCGGTACCCAATGACTGGAAGTTAGCTAATGTAACGCCAATATTTAAAAAGGGCTCTAGAGGTGATCCCGGCAATTACAGACCGGTAAGTCTAACATCGGTACCGGGCAAATTAGTCGAAACAATAGTTAAGAATAAAATTGTCAGACACATAGGAAAACATAAACCGTTGAGCAGTAGTCAACATGGTTTCTGTAAAGGGAAATCATGTCTTACTAATCTATTAGAGTTCTTTGAAGGGGTCAACAAACATGTGGACAAGGGGGATCCGGTGGACATAGTGTACTTAGATTTCCAGAAAGCCTTTGACAAGGTCCCTCACCAAAGGCTCTTACGTAAATTAAGCTGTCATGGGATAAAAGGGAAGGTCCTTTCATGGATTGAGAACTGGTTAAAGGACAGGGAACAAAGGGTAGGAATTAATGGTAAATTCTCAGAATGAAGAGGGGTAACTAGTGGTGTTCCCCAAGGGTCAGTCCTGGGACCAATCCTATTCAATTTATTCATAAATGATCTGGAGAAAGGGGTAAACAATGAGGTGGCAAAGTTTGCAGATGATACTAAACTGCTCAAGATAGTTAAGTCCAAAGCAGATTGTGAAGAACTTCAAAAAGATCTCACAAAACTAAGTGATTGGGCAACAAAATGGCAAATGAAATTTAATGTGGATAAATGTAAAGTAATGCACATTGGAAAAAATAACCCCAACTATACATACAACATGATGGGGGCTAATTTAGCTACAACGAGTCAGGAAAAAGATCTTGGAGTCATCGTGGATAGTTCTCTGAAGATGTCCACGCAGTGTGCAGAGGCGGTCAAAAAAGCAAACAGGATGTTAGGAATCATTAAAAAGGGGATAGAAAACAAGACTGAGAATATATTATTGCCCTTATATAAATCCATGGTACGCCCACATCTCGAATACTGTGTACAGATGTGGTCTCCTCACCTCAAAAAAGATATACTAGCACTAGAAAAGGTTCAGAAAAGGGCAACTAAAATGATTAGGGATTTAGAGAGGGTCCCATATGAGGAAAGATTAAAGAGGTTAGGACTCTTCAGCTTGGAAAAGAGAAGACTAAGGGGGGAATATGATAGAGGTATATAAAATCATGAGTGATGTTGAGAAAGTGGATAAGGAAAAGTTATTTACTTATTCCCATAATACAAGAACTAGGGGTCACCAAATGAAATTATTAGGCAGCAGGTTTAAAACAAATAAAAGGAAGTTCTTCTTCACGCAGCGCACAGTCAACTTGTGGAACTCCTTACCTGAGGAGGTTGTGAAGGCGAGGACTATAACAATGTTTAAAAGGGGACTGGATAAATTCATGGTGGCTAAGTCCGTAAATGGCTATTAGCTAGGATGGGTAAGAATGGTGTCCCTAGCCTCTGTTCGTCAGAGGATGGAGCTGGATGGCAGGAGAGAGATCACTTGATCATAGCCTGTTAGGTTCACTCCCTCTGGGGCACCTGGCATTGGCCACTGTCGGTAGACAGATACTGGGCTAGATGGACCTTTGGTCTGACCCGGTACGGCCGTTCTTATGTTCTTATGGAGCCCCACTAGCAGGTCCTGGCAGCCTCGCGGGGTGGGATCTGGCTTTGTCCTGGGTCACCCAGCCAGCGACCCCCTGCTGACACCCTTTCTCTCTCCCACGGAAGGGGCCTCATTAACCCCGTGGGTGGTTCCAGGAGTGCCTGGACGGCCCCGCTGAAGTGCAGTTCCCTGGCGGAGGGACACTCCAAGCCCATTCTCTGTGTGGATGCCACCGACGAGCTGCTCTTCTCCGGATCCAAAGGTGCGCGCCTCGGGGGCGGGCGGCTGCTGAGCTCTGGGTGTGATCGCTGGGGAGTGAGCCTGTTACCCCAGGGCGTGGCTGAGCCGCCCTGAACTGCAGGGACAGGACACGAGCCTCCTGCTCAGACAGCGCCGGCCTGCCTGAGAGCCCCAAGCCCCACAACGGGCCGGTGCAGTTCTGGCTCCCCCCAGCAGAGGGCAGCCATGCTGCATGAGTCATTAGGCTGAACAGCTGTGTGGTGACATCCCTGAAGCCAGTTGTTGGGGCCTCTGCCCAGCCTCTAGTGGGCCGGTGTTTACCTGGCACTGATAGACCCTCCCTCCCTTGGCAGGTCCGGCGCAGGTGCCAGGGGCTGGGTGGCCCATGGGGACTGAGCTCCCCTCTCGCCCCTGGGAGCAGGGGGAGGCAGTGACGGGGGGAGCTGTGGGGTTCCTGTGCTGAGGACGGAAAGGTCCTGCAGTGTCATGTGCTCCTGCTTCCTCTCCCAGACTGGAGCTGCAAAATGTGGAACCTGGTGACGGGCCAGGAAATCGCCTCGCTGAAGGGCCACCCCAACAATGTGGTGTCCATCAAGTACTGCAACCACTCGGGGCTGGTCTTCACCGTCTCAACCTCCTACATCAAAGTGTGGGACCTCCGGGACTCGGCCAAGTGCGTCTGCACCCTCACGTAGGTACCTGGTGCACGGAGGCTGCTCTGGGGGCCTGACCAAGCTAACCGTGCTGCCCTGCCAGCGTCCTGCACCCAGGGCAGCATTGCAAAGGCCAGGGGGATGGGCCTGTCTGCAGGGCTGAGTCTAGGAATGCTGCAATGCTGGCTGCTCTAGGCTGGCCTGGCATGCGGAGGCTCTGTGGCTTGGTGCTCTGCTGGGATAGCCTGTCTCTAGGAGCAGTGTCTGTGAGTTTAGTTGTGACGGTTAGCGCCACTACTCAGGGTACCCACTAGGAGGCATAGAGCAAGGAGGTAAGTGTTATATCCTTGGGGGCAGCCGGTTTAGGAAGAAATCACTTGAGGCCAGACAGCAGACAGCTAACAAAACCACCATTTTATTTACAGACTCAGAGAACTCACCCAGCCGGCTGAAGCTGGCTGAGCTATCCCCTAATAATCTAACTCAGTTACCATAGGAACCAAAAACCATGACAACCAAATACACAACAGTAAGGGTCTATGTGAGCAGAAAGCCAGGCTGGCATTCGCCTTCACCCCACCCTCTGTGTGCTGGGTCTCTGAATCGCTGCACGGTGTGAGCGATGGGTTCAAGGAAAGACCCCGACTAGTGACTCTAAGAATCCTCAACTACCACCACTGTTCCTGTCTGATAGAAGGCGGCTCATGCCCTGAATCAAGCAGAAGGATCCTTTCCTGAATCTCACTGCACTCCCAGCCTCGCTGGTATTTAACGGCAAGGCATTGCACTGCGATAAAGTAAAATAGAGCCTCTGCCTCACCCAAAATGGTCTCTGGTTGTTCAGCAGACAGAGGGCATTTGGATCACCATGTCCAATCAATTCCCACATTCTGAGGAATGTTCCAGGCAGCCACAGCCAGAACCTGATTGACCTAGGGGGAAATCGGAAAACTGAAAGGGAGGAAATGGAGGTCATGGAGCCTCTACTAGCTCTTTGGCGCAGCCCCAGCCTCCAATATTGCTGCAATTGTCTAGAGATCAAAGAACTGGTTGACGGGACCATTTATGCCTTCCAGCAGAACAATACAGAAGAGCTCTGTTAAGGACTCTGGCTCCCTCCTCTCTGGGCTGGGAATGGAGAAAGGAAGGCTGTCACTGTGCTATCTTTAGCTGCCTGGGAAGTGCTCAGAGGCTGCAGTAGTGGGAGTCAGAGAGAAGGATGCACTGGAGGGTGTTATACATAGCCAGGCATTTGCAATCCATGGGTGGGTCAGAGAGGTGACTCCATTACTCCTGTCAGCCTGCGGCAGTCATAGATTTAAATTAACAGACATATCCTATCTCCTAGAACTGGAAGAGACCTTGAAAGGTTGTTGAGTCCAGCCCCATGCCTTCACTAGCAGGACCAAGTACTGATTTTTGCCCCAGATCCCGAGATGGTCCCCTCAAGAATTGAACACGCAACCCTGGATATAGCAGGCCAATGCTCAAACCACTGAGCTATCTCTCCTCCCACAGCACCTGCTAAGTCCTGCTGAACCCAGCTAGTGGTTGGGAAAGGATCCTGGGGCAGAAAGGCTGATCTACACCATGCATCTGACCCTGCATGATGTCCCAGGCAGGGGCAGCTGCGGTTCCTTGAACCACCCTGGGAGGCAGCTGGGCTTCATGATGTAAAGGCAGAATTGATGTTCCCCATTTGGGCCCATGCATCCTCCCTCCCCTGCCTCCACATCCCAGAGCAGTGGCTCCACCAATGAGACCGTCCTCTGGAGCGAAGGAGGTGCCGGAGCTGACTCCTCTCCGGACAGCATGGCTCCGCTGTGGCTATGAGCTCAAAGGACCGCTGATGACCCCTCTGTTGGCAGGCTGGTACCTGGATTCCTCCTTCTCTTACCCAGAATGAGCGACTGACTATTTCCTGGCCCGGTCTCGCAAACTCTTTTTTCCGTCACCACATGCCAGAGCCTCGGCGCCCTCCTCTCCCTCCCTGACCGCATCAGTACTGCAGCCTCTGGATCCTCCCTCCCACACCCCGCACTGTCTCCAGGCCACAGACTCCTCCGCACTTGGGATCTGAGGGCTGGGGGGCGGGGGGGAGGCAGCTTTTAATGAAGTGGCTCTAGGACTGGTAAAAGGAACTGGGTGAGAGTCCTGGAGACCAAAGCTCCCTGGTCTTCCACAGCTTGGCCTGGCAGGGACACTGGGCTGGCCTCACCTCTTCTCCCCAGGTACCTCAGCCCTAGCCTGGAGAGCCCACAGCTGGGCTTGAAAGGGGAGTTCACGTTTCCAAGGCCCATTTTCCATGGCCTATCTGGAAGGTGGTTCCATGATGGGGTCTTGGCTTGTCCTACCAGGGATCCACAGGCATTTCCATTGCCTATCCAGCACTGTGACGACATCCTGGTCACTTCAGAGCATTACTGACTCCTAAGGCAAGGTGGACTGTGGTGAAACAAGGATCAATGGACCCAGGGAGGGACAGTTTAGGGGAGACAGGGATGGGAATGGGCTGGGGAATGGTTGCATAGAGCTGGCCCTGGGACAATGGAGTCAGGATGTGGGTGCATTGCCAGAGCTGAGGGGTGGCAGTGGGAGAATCTGGGGCTGTGGTGTGGGTAGGGATTGAGGGGCATGGGCAGAGCTCAGGGGGTGGGGTGGACAGTTGGGGTGGAACCCAGGTTGGGATAGCAGTGGGTGATGGGTCGTGCTTTTGGGGAATCAGCAGAGCTGGGCTGAGAGAGCTAGTTGAGGTGATGCTTGCTCAGCCTGGTAACTGTCTCCCCCTTTCATTCTCTCTGGGCCTTGGGGATCAGGTGGTGTGAGAGGGGGGAGCACGGTGCATGTAGGGGAGGCCAGTACTGGGAAGAGAACGCTGGCTATTGCCAGTCTGGGGATCCTCTGCAATATCTGAGCATGCTGGCCAATTCACCAGGCCGACAGGGAAGCAAATGGTGCTGGAATTCACATGGGGATGGATCCAGGATATGCTGAGGCATCCTTCTGGGCCCCTTTAGGTAGACCAGGTGTCTTTTTTCCAGTCCCCTTAGAAGGCCATTAACAAAGCAAAGATGGATATGAAATCCCTGCCTTCACAGAGAACACATAGAGTAATTACAGCATGATCCCTACGGATCCCAAGTTGTCTACCCTTAAGGAGCTGTCACACTTGAAGATTTTGGCTTTAATCTCTCTCTGCCTCAGTCCCCCCATCTGTAAAATGGGCGTAACATGGCTGACCCTACCTCTAGAAGGGTATGATGAGAATTCACTCACTGATGTTTATAAAGCTCCTCAGGAAGGTCCTCAGAAAAGCTGCTATACAAATGGAAATTTGCTATAAGATCCTAACTCTTTATTCCATCTTTTCGTAAGGGAAAACTTACTGTTTTCAAGCAAGGTGATGTATTTAACAATGTAACAGTTCTCCTTTTAATTCCATGCAGGGGCTAGCATCACACCACTTCTCTACACATTACTGCTATTCATGCTTCTCATTGCTTACTGTTACTATCCCCTGTGAAGCAGGTAGTCATTGCAGTTTGTGTCCCCTCATAACTGTGCATTGTCGCGTACCCCAGCCCACAATTCAGTCCTAGGTGTTTTATATTTTTGCGGTTACTGAACCAAGTTCTACGCTCAGTGCAGTGGTGAGCAGAATGTAGGCCAATGATTTCCACAGCTGGGTCTCGCATGCCACATTCTTAGAAGGACGCTTCACTCTCCCTAGGTTTCAGGTTAAATGACTTTTACAGGTCCCTGTCTTGTTTTGGATTGTTAGGGAGATGTTCCTACCCGCCAGCGCTTGCGTACGCTGACAGAAGTGATCACAGAGAGTTTCTAGTTGGTACCGTAGTGACCTACTCCTGCAGCCCAGGTTACACATGCATCCCTGGAGTATCTCCTCATGTGGCTTGTTTTACAAATTTTACATGGTCTAGAATCTCAGAACTATGTCAGAGTAAGTAATTTTCAGCTGAATTTTCTTTGCTTTAGTTGATATACAAATGTAAGAGCAATTTAATAGCTTATGGGGGCGGGCACTTTGGGGCCTGGTAGGCCCCCAGGTGCTGAGCACCTGCAGATCTGACTGCAGCTGGAGTTGTGGGTGCTCAGCACCTCTGAAAATCTGGTCCAGAACACACTGAGAAATTGGCTGTGTGAATGTGTCTGTACCATAGACATGGCGATACTAGTGTGATGTGATGAACTGCATTTACTGTACAACTTTTCACCTGCTCAGCTGTCCTCTGCCCACTAGCCCTAATCAGATAGGAGAAGTTTGAACACCCCCATTTTATAAGCAGCCCCAAACATCTCTCACTCTCTCTCTCACACACACGCGCGCACACACACGCACACATATTACATACATAACTTAAAATACTGTGGCAAATGTTCCTCCTCCCCAAAATATGGTATTTCCAAGCCCCTCCAGCCCCTCAGGATTACACTGGCTTGAGGCTCAGGACAGGCAATAATAAAAATTCAGTTCTGCATCACTGAAAGGATTGAAGTAGAATGTCTGGTAAGCTGTCAGGGCTAGAAATTGTGGGGGTGTTAGATATGGTTAAAAATCCAAGAATCCCCCTTTCTGTTGGGACAAACACTTGGTATTAGGATCTACCAGATCCTGAGATATCAGCCTTATCTATGTAGTTACATTAGCTATTTTAGGTAATTTTGAGGTTACTTACCCTTAATATCATGGATCAGATGTTCTGCAATAGTGTATGTCTACACTGCCATTGAAAAATACCAACATAACCAAGTCTCAGCCTGGATCAGCTGACTCAGGCTCAGGCTATGGGACTAAAAATTGCAGGCTAGACTTTGAGGCTCAGGATGGAGCCCAAGCTCGGATACTCTCCCTCCGCGCAGGGTCTCAGAGCCCAGGCTTTAGCCCAAACCCAAACGCCTGCACTGCAATTTTATACCCCACAGCCCAAGCACCAGGATTAGCCTGAGTCAGCTGACCCAAGCCAGACATAGCCACACCAAGGTTCTTTTCTCACAGTGTAGACATAGTCTAAAATCCTGGTTTTACAGGTGGAAAATAAATAAAATAAAAACAGCGCCAGTTAAATGATTAGCTGTAACCCATGGCATATCCTGAATTCAAGCCAGTGTGCTGTGGTATAAAGGCTCTATTAGCATTGAATATGGCCTGTGTAAGTAACGTGTGGCTGTGCCACTCATGAGTCTCTCTCAACCATCCCAAACTCAGAACAGTAAAACCTTGTCACACTGCACCATCCTGCAGTGTCCTTCTGGTATATTATACAGAGCTTTTGGAGAAGACCCTCTTAGAAGCCACCTTCCTTTTATTGTGACACCCATGAAACAAAACTTCCTTTAGAAACTAGGGTCTTTACATTAAAAAAAAGTTAAGGAAATTGATGTTAGTGTCAGTGCTCAGATTCTTGCAAAGGGTTCAGACCCTGCTGATAAAGTCTCTATTGTAGAAAATGTCTCTACTGTGACCTTTTTCTTCTGTCTGATTCTGAACAAAAACTGTTGGTGTTGCTCAGAGACTCGTTGTCCAAAGCCAGTGGTTGAAAATGGAAAACAAATCTCTCCAGTGGAAACTGAATATACATATTCCAACCGTGTGGTGTTTCAATGTGATCCTGACTACATCCTCAGAGGCAGTGAGGGGATTGTGTGCCGGAGCGATGGGATGTGGCACCCTCCAGTACCATTTTGTGATAAATGTGAGTATAAATGAGAAGAGAACCTACCGTTCAAAAGAAATATGCTGCCACTGATCTTAGTAACAACAGCGGGAAGGCTGCCTCCCTACCTCTCAACTTCTAGGGGGATTATTAGAAGGATCCTCAGAGGTTATTAATAAATAGCCAATAAATGACCTCATCCAATTCCGAGGGGGGGGGGTGTTCAACAGCTAAGTATTCCCTACAGTCTAAACTCCAGGCCTGCTTCTGGCTGAAGGTTAAATGTGCCAGCCGAAGGGACCCCCACCCCTTTGCTTAGATTATGGAAGAGTCTTAGATCTCACTTTCCGTAAGATTTTTCATAATGTCATTGCTTAATTTGTGCCAGGGCTGAGCTCCAGCACCTCTGGGCTTGGCAGTTCATAGCTCCAGCACCTCTGGGCCTGGCAGTTCAGAGCCCCGGCACCTCTGGGCTCGCTGCATCAGTTATGAAAGTTAAAAAAAAAAATTGTTTGAGCCCCGGCACCTCTTTAATTACAAATTAAGCACTGCCTAATGTTCAGCCTAAATTTTCCTTTTCTTAATTTCCTCCTATTAGTCCTGGCTCAGCCCCCTTGTAACATCCTCTACAATCACTCCCCTTCTTCATTCAGTGTGGCTGGGCGGCAGGAGTGGGATAGTCCTTACACTGAGGGAGATGTTGTGGGCAGTGGGACTGAGACACTTCTTGGGGGACGCGGGGAGGGTTGGTAGGTTGCAGGAGGGTTGGGATGGTTGCCTAGGAGATTCTGGAAGGATTAAGCACTATGGGGGGGGGGTCTGACCAATATACTGATCTTTCAAGCAGCTGAGCATCAACAGCCCCCATTAAAGAGAATTACCTGTCATCTAAATACCAAGTGCTAGATTCCCCTGTAACTTCGTGGGCTGCCCTACTTGTTGCCTGACTCAGTGAGAGGAGCATCAGGCCTTACACTGTTTCTATCCATGTGTAGCCTGTGGCCGACCTCCAACTCTCATGAACGGGCTGCACAATGGTGGGATGAAGGAATATTTCCCCTATGAATCACAAGTGACCTATAGCTGCGGAGACGGTTTATCACTGATTGGAGAGTCCTCCATTTATTGCACATCTGATGGGGTAAATCTGATGTGGAGCGGGCCTGCCCCACAGTGCAAAGGTAAGTCATTCTCCATGACTCTAAATTACAAAGGGTAGAGGGTACTTTCAGGAGACCCAGGTATAACATCCCAACCCTTTTTGTAAGTGGGGCTGAAAATGAGCAGAGCTGTCTGCCGCTCCTAATCCCTCCCACAATCATCTTTGAAGTCCAGGATTACAGCTGACGTGAGTGGTGAAAAGCCGGGAGAGGGTGTGGCTATGGCACTCAGGCTGCACTGACCCAAGGTATCCTCACCCGTATGGCTCCCTGGGTGGAGCTAAAGCTTTGGGTGGAGCATTATCTCTCCTGGTCTGGTGGCAAACCTCACCCTGGAGTGCAGATGGCTCCACTGCTGTGCTAGCTGCAAACTGCCAGAGCTGAATAGATCCCACAGCTGTTAAAATAACCAGGTAAATCTTCCAATTTCCACGTGAAGGAGCCCAGCAGGGACAGCTGTTCTTGCAACCCACATGGAATAGTGAGTGCAGTAGGAGCAGCAGGATTCTAGGAGGCTGGGGAAAAAGAGAACAGCATTGAAAGCATTCACCCACATACCGAACCTGCCATATAAAGTTATCCCTGCCCAACAGTCTCAATGTCATTGTGAATCGTCCGCTAAAAGATCAAGAATCTGATATTCTTCTGTAGACGTGTTTCCCCTCCCCCGCATATTTAGTAAGCAGCTGATCTATTTCCAGGCAATTTAGTATATTGGCCTTGATTTGTTCCCTGTCTCAGATATAGAACTAACCGTTTAGTTATTTTCTTCAGTGTTTCACTGTCCGAGGCCACAGGTTGAAAATGGAAGAATGACGACTACAAGACAAGCGTTCACATACGGTGTCGCTGTTCAGTTCTCTTGCAAGGAAAGCTACCTGCTCCATGGCAGTAGAGTGAGTCAGTGTCAGGATGACAACACCTGGAATCCTCCTGTGCCAAGTTGTCAGCCCGGTAAGTGTAAATGATGAACTGAGGTATGGCGATTGGTCTGGCACGTGTACACTGAGCTCTAGTAACAGCACCATAAGGGGAGAGGTGGTCTGAGCGTGGCAGTGGAAACCAAGTCCCTTGAGTTTTTACCCTCTTCCTGCCCCAAGCCAGTCTCCCTGGGTGACTTGAGCAAAGGATTTCTCCTCTCTGCCTCCATTTCCCATCTGTAAAAATGGAGATCATGGATCCAAGCTACCTTGAAGAGGTGCTTTGAGGACTAGTTAGGAAAGTACTTGAAACATTGCTGAAACTCTCCTGGGTGTACCGTGGAAGGAAACCCAAAGCAGCAAATATTTATCAATGGAATATATATTTAATAGGATAAGGACCAAGAAACCTCGGTGTTTAGGTCCGAGAAGCTTTCTTCAGGAGTGGGCCAGCTTTAATGATGGATTTTTCCAGTTTAGAAAAGGTGCTCATCAAGGACCCCAGGCTGCTTGTACCAAAATCTGAAAAAGTGATGCCTTGTACTCCTCAACTGAGTCAATGCCAATGAACAGCAATGACTTCTGAGCCTGCAAAAAAAAAAAAAACAACAAAAACCAACAGCCTCTGACTGCCCCTTAATCAATTTGATATTGACTAGCCCTTCCTTGGCCGGAATGGCTGAGTGTGCGAACCCTCAGGTTTGACAAGTCTGGCTCCACAGAGTCTCAGATCTGAAGCTCACCAAAGCAGACTCAGCCTTTCTTCCTTCAGAGGTAGACACATTCAGTTCTGTAGAGACTGCTCTGCGGGGGTTGGAGGTGAGATGAAGGGGTGGTCGGGGCTGATTTCCAGATGAAACTTTAAGGACTCAGGGACTGAGTCTCATTTACACTAAGCCCCTCTCTGTTGCCAGAGGCCTCAGTAGTGTGCATGAGAATCAGGTTCTTCATTCAGGTCTGCATTCTGTAGACAGTCCTCAAATAGACCTTCATGCTTACTGCCCCCAGAGGTGGTTGTTTCACTGGGGAAGAGGTTCCTTACAGTTATCTAAGGGGTCTGTACAGAGCCCATCACTGGGGTCTCTAATCAAAGCCTTTGGCATCCTGCAGGATGAGTGTCACTACAGAAGCCTAAGACACTGTTAAGGACTAAATTCTGCCCTTGGCTCCACCTGTGTAAATCCAAGGCAACTCCACCGAGTTGCAATTGTCCCTCACTGCAACGGGGGTGGGGAGCTAATTCTGCAGTACACCAAAGAGGCTATTTAGAAGAAGGTCACAAGTGTGCAATGGAGTGAACTTCACATTCACAGTTGTCCCAAGGTTGTCAGTAAAACTTCCTTAAATAAACCAACAAAGCACCTGTGTTCTGCTGCCCCAAGTGTGGAGTTTCAGCTGCCGATGACTCCATGAAATGCCCATGATACACAGTACTGGGTGGGATTTCACTCACGCCCTTTTCTTGTTGAACTCATGATGGTTGTTTGTTTTTCCAGCGAGTCACTGTGGGTGTGATGTTAAAAGTAGTTTATTCCTCTGATTAAACCAAAACAGCTGCAGTGAAGTAAACCAAGGGCACGGGGCCTTAAGTAGAGCTGCCTCTTTCCATTACAGGCAATAAGCAGCACTCACAGTGCATCTCCTCTCACTGAACGGCCTTCTCATCTGCTTTTTCCTTTCAGTTCAGTGTTCAAAGCCAGATGTGCAGAATGGAAGAATGGTCAATGCATTAGATGAGAAAATGTGGTACAATGTAAATGAAAGCATTACTTTCAAATGCTCTCCTGGGTACCATTTTTCAGACCATTGGTACCTGCCTACAACAGACAGCTTGAGCATTACTTGCTCAGCCAACGGCAACTGGACAGCATTACCCAAATGTGTAAGTATGACACTCCAGAGGGATTTGTTGAAGTAATAACAAAACAGTGTTTTGCATTTCTAAAGTCTTAGTCCTCATTGTTTTAATGAATCAATGGGATCAAGTAGGGAGATGTGCCATTGATACAATAGAAGGGGAAAATGAATTGATCTAAAAGCAAAAGAATGTCCTTCCTCCATCCCCATCCTTTCTTGTGCTTTGAAGTAGGGCTAGGGCAATGTTATGACTGTTTTAATGAGTAGTTGCCAGTGAAAATGTAAATGGAGGCCTAGTTCTGGCTCAAGGAGTTAACACTCCAAGTGCCTGATTTTGCAAGTTGTTCAGAACCTTCTCAAAGTTGCATAGAACTGTCATCCCCTACAGACATCAATAAGAATTGTGGGTATGAAAGCCTTTTCAGTATCAGGCTTGTGTCAGACAGACTGTCTGATATAGATTTTTGTAACACACTGACTGAGGGTTCAAACCCAAAAAGGAGCAAGCATACTTCAAGGGTAAATCCTTCTCTTCTGCAGCATAATCCCATTCCCTCTTCCTCTGTTTCATAGCAAAAGCAAAGCAATACTGAAGAATGCACAGGAGCACGTGAGAGTAAAGAGTTTCTCCATTGTGATGTGCCTCTGACAGAACTGAGAACCCTGCTGGAACTGAAGAAACTGTATCTGGAGATTCAGAAACTGAAGCGGGAGATTAAAAAATTGTAATGACTAGCTGAAATCTGTGATCCTAATTGTGTTAGGAAAGTGAAAGCAAGTAGAGGAACTAGATTGAACTGAAGGTTTATTTTCATACAAGCTTCAGACCCTATGCAGCTGGAAATTTACAGCAACAACCTTCAGCTTTGCCATAATTGCTGCTTACATTTAGCTTTTATGCATTATAACACATACATTCACAGTGGGTGTATGGCTCTTCTACTGTTTGATTTACATTAACTTTAAGGGCAGTGATGTTCATAACTCCCCGTGCACCACTGAAAATCTAAGGGATAGCAAAGCAATCTTCCCTGTCCTCTTGATTTAAACTCAGCTCAGCAGACTTTCTTCTCAATCTGACCAGATCTAGTTTTGATTGATACCAGGGTTATCACCAGAAACATTTTTATATCTAATCACACTCAAGAGTAGATGGTAGAAATGTAACTGTGGAGAAAGAGCCTGCTAAGCCATTTTCCCACTGCACCTATACCGTTGGAGATCAAGTCATTATTCCTGCATTCCAAGGATGCAATAAAATGCAATTGTTATAACTGCTGGCTGATTGTGTGTTTTTTATATCTTTATCCCACTGGCTACAAGACCTAAAAATCCCCAGTCTGTTTAAAGGCTCCTTTTCATAGTGAAAAACCGTCTCAATCTAGTGAACAGTCTCAGCAGGGACTGCAAGGACAGAGCAAGCAGTGAAGACTGGCTTTTCCTCTCACATCTGGAGAAGCTCATGGTTGAAGCATACTGGGGAAGTAGCATAGGAGACAGCAGCTTGCTGTACCTGTTCTGTGGAATATCAGGAAACATTGGTCTACAGCACTATTAGGCTGGTATCTTTACTCCTGTTTATGGAGCCAGCGAGATAGAGTCAGATCCCCAAAATAACAGAGATGAATTTGACCCAGAGGATGAGTAGAAAGGATCCTTTGGTAACTGCTAACGCTGTGTTGGCCAGAAAAATAAGTACTACACCCCCTTCCACTAAGAATCGGTGCTTGTATAAAGCCAGGAGGCGCCGATTGAAACAAAGCTGCAGAGAAGTAACATATAGGCCCAGAAGTTCCCTCCACCTCAAAATTGTAGCTTTGTGGGCTACTGAGCTCTAAGGGGTCATGATTCTCTCGCAGGTAAGAGCAAATTGTATTTCCAGGAAGGTGTCAGGTGGGGACAAGGGACAGAAAGCAGCTGAACTCTGCATTAGGAGCTCCCTAGAAGTTCACCTTAGAAGCTGCAGCTTGGCTGTGCTGAATCACTGCAACTCTGGCTGCCTAGCCTACTTTTGGGGTGACACTAGCTGCCTGTTCCCCCCATACTCTGGAGAAGCCCTCTCTGCCTCAAACCAGTCTCTGCCACCATGAAGGGACTCGGGATTTAATTTGACTTAGTCTATTGCATCCCTCTCTGTTACTCCTCTAACCTGAGCTTTTCTCTGTAGACAAGGACCAGTAGAGGCAATTCACTAGCGATCCATTTAAGTGGCATGAACCAAGTCAGCCTGGGCCTCTAATCACCATTTCTCAAGCTGAGTAATACATTATGTAATCCACGCACCTTCTGGATGTGTTGTTCTCTCCTATCTAGTGGTACTGAGCCCACTTAAAGAGAGAGATAAAATGCATGTGCTCTACAGCCTTAAGTAACAGCCAGTTGGCATTTAGTTTGAATATTTAGTAGTAGTAGTAACATCACTGACCAAATGCATGACCCTGAATGGCAGCCACCTGGATGTTTTAGAGAGCATCTTCCATTGAGCAATATGTAAAAAGAGAGCTTTTCTATTCATCTGTCCTGGATATTTATATAACTCTCGTCACTGTGGTATCTAGCCATTGGGTCACGTTTAGGAAGCAGGCTGGAGCAGAGGAGATGGAGAGGAACGCGAAGTGGGCGACCTGTTCCTTGCTGTTGAAATGTGCACAGACAACTCTGGAGAGTGAAGTTCTTCATTTATGCTCAGCACCAATACAGCACAGGTAGCAGCACTGCACACTCCCCTATGCTGCTCTCTGCCAATGTGTCACAAACCTGACCTGTACTAGGGACTACGTTTAGGGGTGAGCTGGAGTTCCATCCCCATAGCCCATTCAGTGCTTGGCCACTGCTGGGATTGTTTGTGTAAGCATGTTGCTGTATAGTGAACTATAACCCTTGTGGAAGCATACTGGAGATACTGGAATCAATAGCCCCAATTCATCCCTGCATTTCTGAGCCATATATTCCCGGGATCTGACAGCTCTACTTCCCCTGCTACTGTTCCTGCAGGAACTTCCAACACAGCGTGCGCACTGGGAGTATTTCCAAGGCTATGGATGTGTGGCCAAAGCACTACTGCACTAAACACTTATTCCCGGTTCTGAAAACATTTCTTGCACCCACAGGCGGGCAGATAAGCCAGGGGGCTGCCTGACCCATGTTGGAGCTAACCCATGTGCAGTCAAACACAGAATAGTTGTGGTCCAAAAGTTGTATAAAGCACAGGAATGAATTAGGTTTATGGAGGCCAGCAGTGGGCATGCTGCCTCTAGGTCAGCGGTTTTCAACCTGTGGTTCATGTACTCCTGGAGCTCCGGACTATGTCTAAAGGGTCCGCAAAAGACAGACTGAAAACTAAGTCACAGAATTCAACTAGATATACAGACATAGCTTTCCAAAGGGGTCTGCACCTCCATTCAAAATTTCCAAAGGGGTTCGCACCATAATTTGAATTTTTTTAGGGATCTGCAAATGAAAAAAAAGATTGAAAACTACTACTCTAGATACTCGGGTCGAGCGTGCGCCGCTGCTAAGTCTGTGTTTCCCTCACCTTAAAAACACAGCCCAGGAGCTTGCCAGTCTATCACCATATGTGAGGTGGTCTATAACTATGCCTCCTTCCCATGTTGTAGAAAGGGTTTGTATTGAACTGTCTAGCCCCTCCCAAGCTTGTAGGTCTGTGGCTGCAGCTGCAGAGCTCTCAGTTTCTTTTGACAATTTGCACTTTTGCCAAAGGAAACACAGCATCAAAACATGAATGCTTATTGCCCATCCCTGTCCCTTGCTAAATTAGATAATCCACAAAAAAAAAACCAGGAGTACTTGTGGCACCTTAAAGACTAACAAATTTATTTTAGCATGAGCTTTCGTGAGCTAAAGCTCACTTCTTCGGATGCATAGAATGGAACACACAGACAGGAGATATTTATACATACAGAGAACATGAAAAGGTGGAAGTATGCATACCAACAGGCAGAGTCTAATCAATTGAGATGAGCTATCGTTAGCAGGAGGAAAAAAAACTTTTTGAAGTGATAATTAAGATGGCCCATAGAAGGTGTGAGGAGAACTTAACATAGGGAAATAGATTCAATTGGTGTAATGACCCAACCATTCCCAGTCTTTGTTTAGACCACAGTTAATAGTATCTAGTTTGCATATTAATTCAAGTTCAGCAGTCTCTCTTTGGAGTCTGTTTTTGAAGTTTTTTTGTTGCAAAATTGCCACCTTCAAGTCTGTCACTGAGTGGTTAGCAAGGTTGAAGTGTTCTCCCACTGGTTTTTGCATGTTATGATTCCTGATGTCAGATTTGTGTCCATTTATTCTTTTGCGTAGAGACTGTCCGGTTTGGCCAATGTACATGGCAGAGGGGCATTGCTGGCACATGATGGCATATATCACGTTGGTAGATGTGCAGGTGTACGAGCCCCTGATGGTGTGTCTGATGTGATTAGGTCCTGTGATGGTGTCACTTGAATGGATATGTGGACAGAGCTGGCATCGGGCTTTATTGCAAGGATAGGTTCCTGGGTTAGTGTTTATGTTGTATGGTGTGCGGTTGCTGGTGAGTATTTGCTTCAGGTTGGGAGGCTGTCTATAAGCGAGGACTGGCCTGTCTCCCAAGATCCAGTTTCTCAGCCTCTAACAGACACATTATATAAAGCTTCCTTTTCTCATATCTGTGCCAAATGTTAGCATGCTCCAACGGGAAAAAAAAATCTGCAGTGAGGACAGATGTTCAAGTCTTCACAATGCTATTCACCATGCTGAGCTCTTTTGAAAATAAAGCCCAAGGGTGTGTGTTTGGGTATTTCAGTTCCTTTGCTGCTTGTGTTAACGGTGACTTTAAGTCCAACCTCCCGTCTGTGTTTGCTGTAACCAACTGGCTTCAGCCTGAGTCAGCCCCGCCCCTTCTCTCCTGACCCCGCCTCCAACCATTCCTGGCATTGTTCAGACCCCGCCCCTTCTCTCCTGACCCCGCCTCCAACCAGTCTCAGCGCTATTCAGGCCCCGCCCCTTCTCTGCTGACCCCGCCTCCAACCAGTCTCAGCGCTATTCAGGCCCCGCCCCTTCTCTGATGACCCCGCCTCCAACCAGTCTCAGCGCTATTCAGGCCCCGCCCCGCCCCCTTCTTTCTCACTTGTGCTGAGCACGGCGCCGGCTGCGGCTCGGAGCTCCCTGTCCGCCCCCGCCATGTCCCCGGGGCTCCCCGGCCCCGCGCTGGCCCTGGGGCTTCTGGCGCTGCTGCTGCTGCCGCTGCCCGGGACTCGCAGTGAGTTGCGGGGGGCGGGTCGGCAAAGCTCCTCCGTGCGCCGTGCGGGGCGGGGCTTCCCGGGGCCGGGGGCTGCGGACGGTGCCTGGGCGGGGCGGCAGGGCAAGAGCTAGGGGCTGCCCGGGGCCGGGGCTGCGCTTTGGCCCGTGGGTTGGCCCCTCCCGTCACTGGGGGGTCCCTTCCAGGCAAAGGGGAGCCTCTCTGCCTGCTCTGGGCGCTGGGTCCCCCCGAGCCCCTTCCCCGGAGCACTCAGCCCGGGGACTGCCGCCTGCCCCCGGGTTCCCTCCTTCTCGGGTTCCTGCCATGGGGAAAATGCCTGGGAGGGTTGGACCTGATTTATGTCTCTTGTGTTTCCCAGCTGTGTGGCTATTGCTGCCGGCAACGTCTTCAGTTCCCAATTTAAACCCCCCAGGTGGGTGCGTCTGTCTGGGTCTGGGAAATCGGAGTAACCTCCCTGGTGGCTCACCTGGTTTGGCTTCAGGATCCTTGTGGTGTGCAAAGCTACTAGAATAAATATGTCCTGTTAAAACGGGCTTCTGTTCTGTCTGCAGGTGACTGTGGGCCCCTGCCAAAGCTGAATTATGCTATCCCCTCTGATATGGATTGGATAGAGGGCTTCCCTGTTGACACACAAGTTACATACAAGTGCCGTGATGGGTTTTTTAAAATCCCTGGAAAGTCAGACACTGTAGTGTGCCTTTCAAACTCCCAGTGGTCAAACATCAACGAGTTTTGTGGTCGTAAGTATTTTATTTCTCTGGACTAAAGTTCCATGGGCTGCCTTTCACTTATGAAAAGATAAGACCTTTCCTATGTAGTAAGTATTGTCAAAATTAGCTCTGTCCTGTAATGATACCTGAAGGGAAGGGAAAACATTTATATTAAGTTTAACCTCTTTCATCTAGTCTGAGATTACAAACATTGAAATGCACGAATCCTAGTTATAGGCTTATTTCTTGGCATCACTACTGGGGTTGTTTGGGTGGCCTAGCATGCTTTTGGGGAGATGGTAAGAGTAGAGTGACCAGACAGCAAGTGTGAAAAATCGGGACAGGGGGTGGGGGGTAATAGCAGCCTATACAAGAAAAGGACCCCAAAATCGGGACTGTCCCTATAAAATCGGGACATCTGGTCACCTTAGGTAAGAGTAACCTTAACTCTGAATTTCCTGGATTTATAATACAGTAAAAGCTTTGCTGTCCAGCATGTTGCGGGAATGGGGGGGGTACCAGTTAATCAAATATTCCAGTTAATTAAGTATTATAATTACCAATGGAATACCAATTTTCAAAAATTAGAATACAATAAAAAGTTTTCCATTGGGGGCCCATTCAGCATAAGGTCTATTTAACAAAGGGCATCCAAATGTGATGGTTAGTAACCTCCCTAAAGTACTGCTAAGGGAGTAATTTGTTTTCTAAACATTGAGTTTTGGTCTATTGTTACAACAGACTGTTTCTATACCTGTCTTCATAGCCAAACCTTTCAGATCTAATGCCTGTCTCTACTGCTAGGTGGCTGTGATGTCCCAACAAGGTTAAAGTTTGCTGCCTTAAGTAAGGACGATGAGAGTAGGAATTACTATCCTCCTGGGATCACTGTGAGATATACTTGTCGCCCAAGGTATGAGAACATCACAGAAATGCTTCTTGTTAGTACTTGTCTTGACAACTTAACATGGTCAGAAGCCCCTGAGTTTTGTAGAAGTGAGTATCTTTTTTTGTTACTTTTCTGTCTCACTTGATCTGAAGCCATCTTTCACAATTAGGACTAGTAGGCAGCTGGCTCCCAGTTTGCTAGCTTAATTGATATTTAGTTTGAAGGGCTGCTTAGCCAGGTATTTCCATGGAATATTTAGCTGTTCTTAAAACTGACTGGTGAAGATCGAGTACCAGTGTAGCACTGGCTATATGAATACAGTGTGTCTGCTTTGAATTTCATATGAAAAGTAAATTTCTAATACAGTACATTTCAACTAGACTAACGCTGGTAAATTACTTCTTGTAGGGGGAAGGAGGAATTTCTGCCATTGAACTTCCCTGAGGATTATGGGAGGTTTCTTGTCTGTCTTCATTAAAATGGATGGAATATTTTTTTCCACAGTGCTTGGTAACCTGTGGAACTTATTGCCACTAAAGAGAAAATCAAAGAATTCTGTGGGATTAAACAAAAAGGGGGTTGTACAGTTAACATGCATAAATAAGGATAAAAAGACATCAGGAATATTATATTTTCGGAACATAAGTCAACCATTAACTGTGGGGCTTTGATAAAACTGTCCTTCCCATTCTCCACCCGGGCTGCAGTGGGCATTTTATTGCATAATTACCCCTTTGGTCTGGACACCTGTGCAGGGTACAGCCTGCCAGGGGTTGAGCACCTTCAGTTGCCACTGGGGTACGATTGAGCCCTGTGTGGGGTTTACACGTGTGTCCAAAGCCACTGTCAGAGACGGTACTGGACTAAAAGACCCTGTGACCTGGTTTGGTGTGACACTTACTATGTAAAGTGGTCTGAGTGGGCATGCAGCTATAGCCTTCCTAAGTATGTTGTTGTTAGCTCTTCCGTTTCCATCATGATAACACAAATTAATGCTAATCCTAGCCTTGGTCTCTATTAGGGAAATCATGTGGTCATCCAGGAGAAGTACTCCATGGCAGAGCTGTTCATAAAACAGAATTTCTGTATGGTGCAAAAATAGACTTCCTCTGTGAAGATGGGTGAGTGTCAAGGTGCCTCTGGTAGGTAATTCACAGAACTTTGGTGTACAATTGCTGGCTAACTGCAAAATAAGGCATGGTCTAACTTCAAAACCATACTTGGGGGTAGTGCTATCAACTGCAGCTTTGGGGTGGGCTCTCATTTGGAAGTAGAGCTTTCAGACAGTTTGGTAGTATGGATTCTGACTCCACCCTCCCCATTTTAAAGATGAAGTTGAAATGGGAAGAAGTCCCAGCTGTGTGTAGAGGAGGGAGAATAGGGGTTCGCTGTGGTGTCTTTACTTTTTTGCACCCAGTATAGTTCAGTGAACACCAGATCCTGTCCAGATGGGTTATGTAGTGCCACAGTCTATAACAAGTATAAAATCAGGCCCAGTATGTCCCAGTTCACATGCAGCTGGGCTTGAACGTAAATCTTTCCACATGGAATGCAAATATTCTCAGGTGGAGTTGTCCAGTAAGTGGTGAGGTAGATTCTCAGTGGCCTGGCTTCTGGTGGGAAGAACACTTCCTGGTTGAAATTTGTGGGATGCCCTAAATTTTGTCGCATGGGCTCTGGGTGTGATTCAGGCCTAAGTATACCTTCTATCACAAACTAAAATTGGCACAAATATGTTTAAGCTTTTATACACAATAGAAAGTAGATCCAAATTACAGTACGTGTCTAGACAAATAGGTGAGCATAAAATGACTGGGTTTTTTTCATTTTTTTTTTGTTTGATTGATTGTTTTGGGTTGTTTTTTTTTCTTTTTGAAGGAAGTACTGCATATAAGGTGTGGGTGTTCAAGTTTCTGTTTGAAAAATCTACCCCAGTAAAATTGGTCTGTCAGTTGCCTTTGCAGTTACAAAGCACTTGTATGAACCATGCTTTCCATCAGTCTGTAACTTGGTTCAGATTTTGCATGCATGGTTTTAATCAGGGTTTAGAGAACTGGAAAAGATCTTTAGTTGCGAAATGAAAAACAACTCTGTGCCAAAAACTGTTCTTTGTCTCTTTCCTTATTAAAACCTTAACACCCCCTAACTCCAAACACACATGGTTAGGCCTGGTCTCTGCTTAATATAGGTTGACATAGGTATGGCACTCAGGATGTGAAAAATCCACCCCCCTGAGCACCATAGCTATGCTGACATAACCCCTGGTGTAAATGCAGCTAGATCCACAGAATAATGTGTCAGTCAACCTAGGACTGTCCCTCTGGGATGTGGTGTTTCTACAGCGACAGAAAAAAATATTGTAGGCTGCATGTACACTGTAGTGCTCTGCAGGCATAGCTACGTTTGTATAGTCTCTGTAGCATAGATGTTGCCTTTTCCCGTAGTGCTAGAGCAGGGGTCGGCAACCTTTACTATCAAAAGAGCCATTTTGCCCCCTCTTCCACTAAAGAAAAATAGTCTGGAGCCGCAAAACATAACACTGCTTATAAACTTTTAAAAGTTTTAATCTTTTTTTAATTTTACCTGTTACAACAACAGAATACAACAAACAGAAGTGCAGTGTGCATGTGTAGGCCTACTTTGAAATAAATTAAACACTGAACTATGCAGGCCTTTTTGAGTCCTTCCCGTATTTGTGTAAAATTAAAATAAAATGTAGCCCACTTTAATATAAAAAAACATATAGTTGCAGCTTAGCAGTTTTAAAAAAGTAAACATAAAATTAGGAACGTTTTTTGACAAGTCCATTTCACTGTGCTCTCATCCTCTTCGGGTTTCATTCCATTTGTGCTCTTTAGCGAGAGTGGCCTTCTGACGGGTGACTTCTTCGAGATCCGCTGTCAGGCTTTTGAACTTGGACACCAATAAGTCTTTATCCGCTATGTCGGCCAGTTCAATTTCAAGATCGGGCTGACTTATCCCTGTGAATGCGGATATGTTCAGCAGGGATGGGTCGATGTCCAGCGGTGTGACAGGGAAGGACAGAGTGTTTTTTTCCTTTCTGAACTTGCTGAATCTTTCTCCAAATGCAGCTTGCATTGCCATAATTGCACGGTGTAAATAATCACAATTTATGTGCTTGTTCTCTTCTTTGAACTCTCTCAGGGAGGGGAAGTGAGAGAGCGTACCTCTCTGTACATCTCCGGCAAACACTGTCATCTTGCGCTCAGACGCCAGAACATCCTCCAGCAACTGCAGGGCCGTGCTTCCCTTTCCCTGGAGATTTTTATTCAGCGTGTTTAAGTGACTTGTCATATCCACCATGAAATAAAACTTTTCCAGCCAATTGAGGTCGCCCAGTTCGGGATAGCTGAGGCCTTTGCTTTCCAAGAAGGTTTTCACATGTTCCAGACAAGCAGCGAAGCATTTCAGCACGTCTCCCCTTGACAGCCACCGAACTCTGTTGTGCAGCAGGAGATCCAAATATGCGCTCTCGACTTCATCTAACCATGAACAAAACTGTCGGTGGTTTAACCCATTTGCAATTATTTTGTTCACTATCTTAATAACGAGGTTCATCACTTCCACACATTCAGGGGGGAATGTTTGAGCGCACAGTGCTTCTTGGTGCAAGATGCAGTGAAACATCAGCTCTCGATCCAGCGACTTTTGAAGTAAATTCACAAAGCCCTTCTGTACTCCTCTCATACTGGGTGCACCATCAGTAGACACTGACACCAGGTGAGTGGTGTTTATTCCTTTGGCTTTTAGACAACTCAAAACAGCCTCACAAATGTCCTGTCCCCGCGTTTGGCCCTTTAGCGGTATGAGTTCAATCAGTTCTTCCCATCAGAGTTCACATATCTGCATAACAGTGCTGTCTGCTCAATATCGTTTACATCACTTGACTCATCATAGGCAATTGAATATGCTTGAGCTGAATTGATGTAATCAATTTGCTTACTGGTGATGTTTGTTGCCATTTTAATGGTCCTGTCCTTGACGGTCTTTGCAGAGAGAGGCATTTCTTTAATTTTCTGAATAATTTCCTGTTTGTTTTTGAATTCGGAGAATAGATGCTCTGATATTTTTATGAACGATTCTTTCATGTATTCTCCGTCTGTGAACGGCTTCCCCCTCCTTACGATCTCATGAGCTGCCACAAAACTAGCAGCTGTAGTTGAGTTTGGAGAGTTGATCCACTTCTTGAAAGTATGTTTGCTCTGCTCAACTCTCCGTAGTAGTTCCGAAATCGCTCTCTTTTGCCCATCTTCAGTTGGGTACTTTTCAGAAAATGCTGAGTACTTGTTTTGAAAATGTCTTTCAACGTTACATTTTTTGTTGTTTGCTAATTTCTCGCCACATATCAAGCACACAGGTAAGCCAGCGTCGTTGGCAGTGAAGGCAAAGGAATCTGTCCATGCAGAATTAAACTCTATTTTCTTCTGAGATTTTTCTTTTTTGGGGTGTATTCATGGTTAGCTTACCGCGGGGGTTGCACACTCAAGAAGCTGCCTGCAGGTAAAGGCGAGGGCTATAGATGTGGATGTGAGGCATATTTTAATTGACAAATTTAAAAAGTTTTATAAAATTCGATGTTAAAGTATCACCTCGAGCTCCAAGATAACTGTGCAACAAAATAAACAAAAATAAAATAATATATAAATAAAAATTAAATTAATAAATAACCGTTATTCTTTTTTTTTTTTTTTCTTTTGTCAAGGCCGAAGGGAGCCACAACAAGGAGGCTGAAGAGCCGCATGCGGCTCCGGAGCCGCGGGTTGCAGACCCCTGTGCTAGAAGAAAGACGGTAGGGAAGGCTGTGTGGCTGCATACCCCATTCACTAATTTCTATGCAAGCAGCTTTTAAAGGTCACACACTCTTGGAAATGGAATGCTGCTGGCAGAGGAGGGGTAGCCAGGGCTGCGCAGACGTTGGAAGGCCTGGGGCAAAATCTGGAACTGAGGCTTCCCACCCTTCCGAAAATAAATTACTGCCGGGGTGGGGGATGAGGCAGGAGTGAGCCCACTGAAGTGGCTTCTGTCCTGTCAGGCTGGGACCAGCTCTGGACATTGAGACCTGGCACATGAGGTTGCAGCACTGCTCAGGTTTGCCCCTGTTGCCCCTCTGTCATTGCATTACAACCTGGTGTGCTGAGCTTGCAACATCCCTTGGTTTGGGGGCCCTCTTAAATGGGGGGCCTGGGGCAAACTGCCTCTCTTGACTCCCCCTGTGGCGGCCTAGAGATGCTTAGGCTGAACCACTGACTTTCGGAGTGAAGTGTATGGTCAGAGTAGACAGTATTTTTCATTCTTGACTACCCCGGATAAGAAGGCAGTTACCAAAGGCGTAGAACGCCAGGTTGTTCCATTTCAGAACGGTTCCACCGGATTGGAGCACAACGGTAGTTGTCGGCTTGTAGCAAGTAAGTCGAAGCCCTTTCACGTGTGAAAGCACTCTGAGCAGTCTGACAGTATCTAAAATTACTAGCCCTTTAGGGATTCATCACACTGAGTAACTGGGACTGGTTTAAGGACTCTTTCCGCCTTTTCTAACAATGGAAGAAGTAAGGATCACTACAATGTGCGAGTTAGAGGGGAGAGAATCCACCATTTTGCTGTGCAGAGGATTAATGACTGTTCCCAAGTGTCTGATTCAGTATAGACCTGTTAAGCTTGCAGAGAGCGTGTTGTATCCACCTATTTGCTTGCTTAAATTGCCTTTTACTACTCTGTGTGCCTTGGTCATGCTGGTATTTTCACAGCAGGAATGATCTTATTCAAAGTCTGTTGCCCCTTTTTGACCAAGTGGCTAGTCCAAGTTCAGGGCCCTGGTGATATTCCAGTTGGGAGTAGAAACTGATGGTGGAATCAGGTATTTTCTTTGAAGTAGCCTTGCTTATTTGCAAGGAATGTAGAAAGTCCCGCCTGTCCAAAGGCGGAAGAAACCAAAGGCAAAGGAGTAGGTTTTTTTTAGCTTACATGCCCAAGCTTCTTTTCATCCAGCACCCTTGGCCCACAACCTCTAAGTTTCTTTCGAGGTCACACCATGCTTACAAGCTTCTGCTTGGCTTTGTTCAGGTTGTCTCAGTCTCCCTGGTTCTATTCTGCCTTGTGACCCCTGTCAGGGGTCACAAAAAAATCTTTCAGCAAAAACCCTTCCACCCACACAGTGCACAACTCCTGAGTGGGTTCACGTTATCTCTGTTTTCAGATGGGGCATTGTGATGGACTTATCATAATTATATTAATGCAGGGGTCAGCAACCTTTCTGAAGCGGTGTGCCGAGTCTTCATTTATTCACTCTAATTTAAGGTTTCGCGTGCCAGTAATATATTTTAATGTTTTTTAGAAAGTCTCTCTCTATAAGTCTATTATATTATATAACTAAACTAGTGTTGTATTGTAAAATAAACAAGGTTTTCAAAATGTTTAAGAAGCTTCATTTAAAATGAAATTAAAATGTTGATCTTATGCTGCCGGCCCGCTCAGCCCGCTGCTGGTCTGGGGTTCTGTTCACCTAGGCCGACAGCGGGCTGAGCGAGGCCTGCGGCCGGGACCCTGGCTGGTAAGGGTCTGTCAGCCAGAACCCCAGACCAGCTGCGGGCTGTGTGGGGCCGGCAGCCAGGACTCAGAGGGCTGGGGGCAGACTGGAGTCAGGGCAGAGGAGGAGCTAGGTATGGGTGGGAGTGCCAGAGTCAGGGCTAGAGTTGTGGGGGGGGATGAAGGAGTCAAGCAGAGGGCTGGGTGTGTATGAGGGAGGTACAGGGCTCAGGGCAGGGGCCTGGGGGCGTGCAGGGCTCAGGGCAGAGGGCATGGTGTGTGTGTGGGGGGGTCGGGGGTCAGGGCTCAGGGGAGAGGGCTGGGTGACTGCCCCCCTAAGAACTCCCAACCCCGCTGCTCCTTATCCCCTGACTACCCCCTTCTGGGACCCCTGCCCCCCAGGACCTCACCCCGTATCTAAGCCTCCCTGTTCCTTGTCCCCAGACTGGACCCTACCCCCTACCTGTTCCTTGACTGCCCTGACCCTTGTCCACACCCCCATCCCCAAACAGACCCCTAGGACTCCCATGCCCCATCCAACCGCTCCCCACCCCCTGACAGGACCCCCAGAACTCCTGACCCATCCAACCCCCCCCCACTCCCTGCCTGCCCCAACCCCTCTCCACTCTCCTGCCTCCTGACAGGACCCCCAGAACTCCCAACTCATACAACCCTCCCGGCTCCTTGTCCCCTGACCACCCCCTCCAGAGACCCGCCCCACCCTAACTGCTCCCCCCCCCCAGGACCCTCCTTGCTCCCGGTTCCCTGACTGCCCTGACCCAATTCACCCCCTGCCCCCTCACAAACCCCGGGACTCCCATGCCCCATCCAACCCACCCCCTGCTCCCTGACTGCGCCCCTTCCAGAGACCCCCGCCCCTAGCCACCCCCCTCCCCGGGATCCCACCTCCCCATCCAACCCACCCTGCTCCCTGTCCCCAGACTGCCCCCACTCCTTATTCAACACCCCCCCGCCCTGGGCCCTTTACCTTGAGGCTGCACGCAGAGCCAGACACGCTGCCCCGCGGGAGAGCACAGCCCCGGCCCTCAGAGCGCTGCGCGTGGTGGCAGCAGAGCTCCAGTTGAGCAGGGAGCGTGTCTGCCTCCCCGCGGAGCCAAACGCTGCCCCGCGGGAGCGCGCAGCCCCAACCCCAAGAGCACTGTGCGTGGCAGCAGGGCTCCAGAGGTGGGGAGAAGGCAGGGGAGGGGCCGGAAGCTTGCGGCGCTTGGCCCAGCGCTCCGGCCCGGGAGCGCGGACCCCGCAGCTTGCCGTGCCTGGAGAGTGAAGCCATTTGCCCACCCCATGCGCACGGCTATGCTTCTGCTCCCTGCCCTCGCGGGGGGAGCAGAGGGCAGAAGAGAGCAGGCCGGGCTAGGCAGGATTTTTAATGGCATGCTGGAGTCCTGGCAGGCTCCAGCGTGCCATTAAAAATTGGCTCTCGTGCCGTCTTTGGTATGCGTGCCATAGGCTGCCGACCCCTGTATTAATGGAAGGTTTCAGAGTGGTAGCCATGTTAGTCTGTATCAGCAAAAAGAACAAGGAGTACTTGTGGCACCTTAGAAGCTTATGCCAAAATAAATTTGTTGGTCTCTAAGGTGCCACAAGTACTCCTTGTTCTTTTTATTAATGGAAGGGTACATTGACACCCATCAATCTCAATGCGGTTTTAACTCAACTCATAACAAGACTTCACCCAGGTCATAAGTCACCACCTGTAAGCTGAAAGAATCCATATTCCAAATTGCCAGACAGTTACAGAAGCAATCAAAGAACTAGGTAAGAAACTTGATATTCTTTTTGTTGTTGTTTTTTCTTTTTTGTGTTTTATTTAGGTACAAATTAATTGGACGACCTTTCATTCATTGTGGGCTTAAGGGAGATGAAGTTGAATGGAGTGAACTTCCAACTTGCCAAGGTAAGACTCATCCAACCTTCCCTATACACCTAAATCTGAGGTTTCTTTGGAGTAGAACTCAATCTAAAACCTCTCACAATTTGCCTCTCTCCTGTTTTGGACACTTATGTGGAGGGTCTGTCAGCCATGCTGTTGCTATGAGAAATGTTTTCATTTTCCTATTGTGGAATACTTGAAGACCTTATCATTGTTTCCCAAGGTCACAAAACCATCCTTTCCTATGAGTAATGTTTGGGACTAGATGTGCTCTGGTGAGAGAGTTTGCCAGGGACCAGTGCCAGTTTGCATGATAACATTTAGAAGAGGGTGGAGTAAAGCTTGAAAGAAGGGAAGACTTCCGAATCGGAGGGCGGAAACTCTCTCAGATTTGGTTAACATACAGTACTAACTACATTTTCAAATGGCTAAATGTTTTTCTTCTTTTTGGGATCTTAGATAAACTTTTTGTTAAATTAATGTTTGCACTCTTAACTGAAACTTTTTATTATTTTTTGATGAGATCAGGTTGGTGAGATCATCTCTTTAGGACCAACTTCTGTTGGTGAAAGATAAGCTTTCAAGCTACACAGGGCTCTCAATATTACCTCACCCATCTCGTCTCTCTCATATCCTGAGACTAAGGCCTGGTCTACACTAGGCGTTTAAACTGGTTTTAGGAGCGTAAAACCGATTTAACGCCACACCCGTCCACACTGAGAGGCCCTTTATATCGATATAAAGGGTTTCTGTACTCCTCCCTAACGAGAGGAGTAGCGCTAGTATCGGAATTACCATATCGGATTAGGGTTAGTGTGGCCGCAGATCGACGGTATTGGCCTCCGGGTGGTATCCCACAGGGCACCACTGACCGCTCTGGACAGCAATCTGAACTCGGATGCAGTGGCCAGGTAGACAGGAAAAGCCCCGCGAACTTTTGAATATTTCCTGTTTGCCCAGCGTGGAGCTCTGATCAGCATGTGTGGCGAAGCAGTTAAAAATCAAAATGAAGAAAGAGCTCCAGCATGGACCATGCGGATGTGATTGCTGTAAGGGCAGGCAAATCTGTTCTATCAGCGCTCCGTTACAGAAGACGAAATTCAAAATCATTTTTAAAAAATCTCCAGACAGACGCCATAGCAGGGACTCAGCGCACTGCTGCGTGACAAGCGTAACGGAAAGCCAAAGAATCAAATGGACGCTCATGGACTGGAGGACTCAAGCTATACCACAGTTCCTGCAGTCTCCGAAAAGCATTTGCATTCTTGGCTGAGCTCCAAATGCTTCTAGGGTCAAACACAGTGTCTGCGGTGGGTCAGGGCATAGCTCGGCAATTTACGCACCCCCCCCCCACCCCCAGAAGTGAAAGGGAAAACAATCCTCTCTTGACTCTTTTACATGTCACCCTATCTTTACTGAATGCTGCAGATAGATGCGATGCTGCAGCACTCAACACCAACATCCTTGCTCCCCCCCCCCACCATGGATGGCTGATGGTGCAATATGGCTGATATCCATCGTCATCATCAGCCTATTGGCACATGGGGCAGTGCAAAAGGACTGGTAACCATGCCGACTAGCATCCGTGAGGTCGAACAAGGGTGCCTGGCCCTAATTTTTCCTGGTAGATGGTGCAGTATGGCTGGTAACCGTCCTCATCATAGCAACAGGGGGCTGAGCTCCATCAGCCCCCACCCTTCATGTGTAAAGAAAAGATTCAATTGCCCCTGGGCTAGCAGCGGGATGCTGGGCTCCTCTCCTCCACACTGCTTAATGTCCTGTCTGGACTATCATAGCAGCTGGAGGCTGCCTTCCACTCATTTCTCACTAACAAGTCACTGTGTCTTATTCCTGCATTCTTTATTACTTCATCACACAAGTGGGGGGACAATGCTACGGTAGCCCAGGAAGGCTGGGGGAAGAACGGAATCAACAGGTGGGGTTGTTGCAGGAGCACCTCCTGCGAATAGCATACAGCTCATAATTTCTGCGGGCTCTGACACAGAGCAGCTGTGCTCTCTGGTTCTATGATACAGTGGTTCTCTAGTACACTTGCCCATATTCTAGGCAGGACTGATTCTATTTTTAGATACCAAAAAGGAGGAATTGACTCAGGGAGTCATTCCCAATTTTGGCTTTTGCGCCCCTGGCTGATCTCAGCCAGGGGCACTTTTGACAACAGCAAATGGTGCAGTGCAAAAGGACTGGTAACCATGATCATCTTCTTACCAATTTATGGTACGGTAGATGGTACAGTATGGCTGGTAATCATCTCTGCTGTCATGCAAAAGCATGCTGCTGTGTAGCGCTGCTGAATCGCCTCTGAGCGGCATCTAGTACACATACGGTGACAGTCACAAAAGGCAAAACAGGCTCCATGATTGCCATGCTATGGCATCTGCCAGGGCAATCCAGGGAAAAAAGGCGCGAAATGCTTGTCTGCCGTTGCTTTCCCAGAGGAAGGAGTGACTGACGACATTTACCCAGAACCACCCGCGACAATGATTATTGCCCCATCAGGCACTGGGATCTCAACCCGGAAATTCCAAGGGGCGGGGGAGGCTGCGGGAACTATGGGATAGCTACGGAATAGCTACCCACAGTGCAACGCTCCAGAAATCGACGCTAGCCTCGGACCGTGGACGCACACCACCGATTTAATGTGTTTAGTGTGGCCGCGCGCACTCGATTTTATACAATCTGTTTTGCTAAACCGGTTTATGTAAATTCGGAATAATCCCGTAGTGTAGATGTACCCTAACACAGCTACAACAACACTCAAGCATTCATATTCATGACCTTCTGTTTTCCTACAGCAATTACTTGTTCTTCCCCTCCTTACATTGCTAATGGAACATACGATAGCAGGGGTGTAGAAAATTTTGCTTATAACTCAACAGTAACTTACAGATGTGACCGTGGGTTCCAGCTTATTGGAGCTGCCTCCATTCATTGTACAACAAAAGATAAAACAAGTGGAATCTGGATTGGACCTGCTCCTAAATGCAAAGGTGAGTAATGTGTGTTTAGTGTCTTCCTCTGCTACTTTTTTGCACCGGGTAAAACTATTATTACTTGGCACAAAATAACTTGAGTATAAGTTGCATGACCAACTTTGTTAATGTATTTTTAAATGTTTCATCTTAATATAAACTGATATTTAGGAAACCATCACTGAGGGGCTGTTCCTAAAAGAACGATGTAACACTTCTGAATGTTTTTATCCCTCCTTTTGCTGTAGACACAACTGCACGTGTCCTATTGAAAGGAAATGAAACAAGTGGTACTTTCTCAGGTGAGTTGAAAGAAAATGGGTTTGTTTTAAAGATGTAGTTTCCACAATTTCACACTGTACACTACATTTTTATTCATTATTTCCATGATCTAACTTGTATAATCTTTGAAAATGTTAGTGGTAACACTGCTGTGGAATTTTGGGAGAGATCTTGGTTATCTGACTCCCAAGCACGTCTTACAGTTGTATTTTCTGGTAGTTTATTAAATGTATGGCTTTGTGAACATAAGATGATGGGTAAAGAATACAGGAGGGGGTTAACTGGTGCTGTCTGGGGTCAGTAATGTGCTGATAAATGGGTTCAGAATAATATAAGGTCTGGAAGTGCAAGGACAGAGGTTAGAACAGTTTTTAAGAGAAGGTATTTGCTTTTGGACAGATTCTTAGCTAGTATAAATGATCATAGCTTCACTGAAGCCAGTAGAGCTGATACCCTACACATGCTGCAGAACTATATTGCTATAAATACACAGTAACATTCCCCCAATAGTTGAACAAGAATAAACAAGAGTGTGATTTGGTGGTAGCTGTTGAACTGCTAGAAAATTAATTTTGTTTTTTGTTAGAAATCCCATAATGTACTTTGGTTAGACGTAATCTTCTTTGATATATTTCAGAGTAGCAGCCGTGTTAGTCTGTATCCACAAAAGGAACAGGAGTACTTGTGGCACCTTAGAGACTAACACATTTACCTGAGGATAAGCTTTCTGGGCTACAGCCCACTTCATCGGATGCATCCGATTCATTAATCTTACATTCAATGAAGTGGGCTGTAGCCCACGAAAGCTTATGCTCAAATAAATTTGTATCTGTGATTGTTCCTATCAAAACTGGGCAGAGGTTAAAAATACCAACTTTAGTCCATTTTATTCTATTCAGGTTCTTATAATGTATCCAATAACATGATACCCGAGCAGCATCTGAAAAAGAAAATAAAAAGCAGACCGTATTATGTATCACAATTCCAAAACAAACATTTCACCATCACTTCCTCCCGTTCTTCCTCATTTCCCAGAGGTGACCTGAGGACGCGAGGTGAGTCTCTTGTGCGATATCTTGAAGGTCACCAAATCTGGGTTCTGGCAGACTAGAGGGAGAAAGTGAATTTTCATGCCTCGGCTTACTGCTAAAGTTTTCAGTTCTCACGTTTTTCTTTATTGTTAGGTAGTTGGATTACTCCACCACTGTTCAGATTTGCTGTACCCCTGTACGTTAATCAGAACAAATGAAAGATCCATTTGCCAACAGAGTTACATGGGAATCTGTGGCGTATTACCCAGCACCACGTGCTTTCAAAACTTAAAATGGTCAGAAGTCCCAGGGTTCTGTGGAAGTGAGTCTTTTTCCTTTTTCTGTTTCAATTGATCTACAAGACATTCTTGTGCAGTTAATATAGTCTTCCGTTTAGCAGCTGGGTCAGAGTTCAGTCCTGGCTGCACTGATCTTAACATCTTGAAATATCTTTGTTTTAAATGTTTTGTTTTCAATTCACTGGATGTCTCCTTGCTCTATTATGAGAGGATAAATAGGAGAGCCTGATTGACCCCCTTATAATATATCCAGAAGCAAGAGAACTTTATACAATACACATCAAAAACCTGTTTTTCTCCATGGACAATGAGGCAATGGCCTAATATTAATCTCCTTCTATACTAGCGAGATCTTTGCTATCCAGGAGAACAAGAGCATGGCAGAGCTGCTGCTATAACAGATTTCCAATTCGGTGCAAGAGTGGATTTCACCCGTGAAGAAGGGAGGGGATCAGGCTGTGGTGAATGACTGACTGAGAGCTGCTGGCTGACTCTGGAAACTGAGCATCAAAGGGTAATCTCAAACTTATTCAAGGTTCGTGCTACAAAACCAAATACTCATAGGCAGAACTTTTGAAACTGAACTTGACCAAGGATGGGCTGTGATTCCCGGCCTTCCACACTTCAAACGAGAACCCAGCTCTGTCCCAGGTTTTAGTGCGGGGTTTCTGGATTTTGGGCCTACTGAAGTTTAGGCTGCTAAAATTTTGGCTTGATGGGAGAATTTGTACTGCCTAGATCTCGAGTTGAAACAGATGATAGAGAATCTTGTTTATAGAAGGAAACAAGAAAGATACTAAAAGGGATTCCAAAGCTTCTGGGGGCCAATCTTGAGTTGATGTAAACAGTCATAGCGCCGCTGAGATCAATAGAACAATGATGAAGGATTTTGCCTACTGCTGTGTCTGGAAGCAAAAGTTGTGTGGAATAAGGTGCTTTCAGCTTGCCAATCTAATGGCTTTAAAAGGAGCTTGTAATGGCTTTAAAATGAGCTCCTGCCCAGAGATTTTGGCTTTGGTATGGAGCTGAGGTTAGAAGGAGCATAGATTGTTTGTTTGTTTTTTCAAGGAGTGAAAGACTAGTAACCCTTATGGGTAAAGTCCCTCTTTCCCCTAACTCTGACTACATGCTTAAAATCTAAAGTTCCTTTGGAATGAAAAAATCTTAAATCTCTTTTCCCAGTAAGCTCTCTGTAAACTTCCAAAAAAATCCAAACAAACAAAAACTTTTGGACCCTTCTTGAGAGGGGAGGATCTGTAAAAATCCACAGCCTGCTGTCTGGTCTTGTACCAGATATGCTATTGGAAAAGTTTCAGCTTAGCTTTATGCTGCCGGAACACTTGAGGTGCTTAATGCTGTCCCCCAAGGATGCAGGTCAAGCAGCTGTATTGACCTGTGACTCATGTAAGGGAGGTGTGTGCTCTGAGGCAGTGTCTCAAGGTTTGTGCTGTCAGCCTGGAGTCTGAGGCAATGAGCAGTGCTGAGGAAAGGGTGAGGCAAAACTCGAGAACTGTGTCCAATATCTGGTGGAGGTAATGCCTCAGATCTTTCTAAAATACAGTGGTAATTACACTAACAAATTGCTAAGTATCTTTCCCTCTTGGAATTTGGGACAAATGACAACAAGCCTTTTAAGTAATTAACTTTTTAACTGAAACGTTTGTTTAATATTAAATGTAATAATTCCTCTTTACTTTAGACTCCTGCTATCCCTAATGGTATAGATGGCAGAAATGTCGAAAGCTTTGCCTGTGCCTCTGCAGCAACATAGATGTGACTGTGCTTCCTCTTTCATTGAAGAGGATCCATTTGTTGTACAATGAAAAAAACAATGTACTGTGGAGTTGGCCTGGTCTGAATGCAAAGGCGACTAGCATTTAGTATTTGCCTCTCGTTCTACTGTCATGCACCAGAAAAAGTATTAATTACTAGGCAAGCACCTAAATGTGAGGAAATTGGTTCTTTTAGCTTAAACATCTCAATAAATATCTTTTTAAAACTGACCTTGTTGGAAGCTTAAGCTTTATAGATCAGCTGATCCACCATAAATAACTTCTTGGGAGCAATTCTGCCTCTCCTAGTGCCTGCATTTTTTTTTCCTTCCATACTTTAAAGTTCTAAGACACATCTCAGACCAGGGCATGACTACACTATATAAACTGCTACAGTGGCATGGCTGAAGGGCTGCAGGTGCGCCACTTAGCGTAGACACTACTTATGCCAACGAGAGAGGTTCTTCCATCCACGTAGGTAATCCAACTCCGTGGGAGGCAGTAGCTAGGTCAGCAAGAGAATTCTTCTGTCAGCTTACTACTATCCACACCAGGGGTTAGGTCAGCACAGCTGCGTCTCTCAAGTGTGAGAAATCCGTGGCCCTGAGACATAGTTCTGCTGGTGTAAATTCCTAATGTGGGCCAGCCTCAGGACCATGCTTTCACCATACACTTGATATGTTTCTCCTTTGCAAAGCCTAGCTCAATGGTTATGCCAATCTGGAAATACCAACCCCCCAACTTCCTGGGGGAAAACAAAAAAACATTCTTTAATCTTGCTTCATGCGCAGGAGGATATTGAGACCTCTTGCTGATTTTGTTCACATCAGTATTTTCCACAAACGTTCTGGGTGATCTTTATTCATTCTCCAAGAGCAATTTGTTTTCTCTCTCTAAACATCTGAAAGCAAATTCCCACAGTAAACAAAACAAGTTAGGAGTGGCTTGAGTAGATTTTCAGAGAGGGCCTATATTTTTAGCCCTGCTTAGAGAAGCAGCATCATATGTTAGATCCTAGCCACATGGAGCTCATGGGTTTGTAGACTTTAAGGGTCTAAACTCTCTACCACTTGTGTAGTATAGTGAGCAAACCATGCACTTCTATTGCATTCTTTGAGTGTCATCCAGATTATTTGATGTATGGAATTGTCATCCTGTTACTTAGATTTGTTAGTATGAAGACCATGGATGTAGTCCTGAATTATAAAACCCTGATTTGTCACATGGTCATCCTTCCCCTTGATAAAACTAAAAGGCATGTTTACTGCCCCATGAAATTTGTGTAAAGTAAATTTTGTAAATGTTGGAAATCAAAGTTAAAGGAAAAAGCACTGAATTAATTTGGTGGTCCCCAAACTGTGTTGCCTGCATGACCCCATTTTCAGACTTGATTGCTCCAGCGATCCCAGACAGCATAGGGGATGCTATTTTGTAGAGCAAAATGGAGTCCTCCACACATGGGATTGTGACCCAACTGCTGCTGGCATGACCTCAAGTGGGGTCATGACTCATACTTAGGAAACTGCTGAGTTAAGATACAAACCAAGCTCTTATAGATTATCTAGTGGACTGACTTCAACTGAATTTGGACACATGCCTAACCTTTACATTTTAAATGGATCTCTTCTGGCATACCTCTTATTCCTGGAATTTTCTTTCCTTTCCCTCTTTCCACTATTCCTTGGGTCAAAAAGCACCTAATGTCCTGTGGATTAATACGCAAGGATAATCCTTGCGTAACATTTTAAATTGCAGTAGCTCCTGAAGGCAACAACCAAGTTGGGTCCTTTTTATGCTAGGTGGTGTATAAATGACAGTCTATGCCCTGAGAAGGTGTATCTGACCCATTATTCACATTTGTACAACCTTTTGATTTGTGAATGACAATACTCCAATGTTATCTATTTAATGCTTATTTGCAGTGCATGCTGCACCTCCACTTTGAAGTTGAAATGGGCTTAGTCGTCTTCTGGTAAACTGGACAGTACAGCTTACTCGAGGGGAGCCTAGACATGTATGAGAGAGCCCTTAAGATCCCTGAAGATTGCAGAAGAACTATGCAAACAGACATTCTGATGCTCCCATGAAATTTTTACAAAGGACTTGTCTAATCAGAACATCTTTCTCTTCATGTCTGAAACATGAAAGAGCCCTGAAAAACCTGCCTGCCTTCAATGTTAGATAAGCTGGGAGCAGCTCCGTTGCCTCATCCATGCTGTACACTTACTGCTAATTTCCAAATATAATATTTGGTATAAACTAAAATATTAATTGCTGTTTCCATATGTATGGCTTGTTCCTGGAAGCTGTTAACTGATATTCATGAGTTTTCTATTTCAGGTGACTTTAATTTCGTCTCTCTATATTGAGAATAGCCATTATCTTGGTAAGCAAATAAAAACATTTTTAAGCTTTGTTTAATGTAACCCTTCTGCCAGGCCCAATTGATAGAAGCAAGGGCTGAGTTCAATACATAGAGTTCCTTCCCTACAACATAATGCAAAACTAGCTTGAGCCCCCATCCAGTGACCTGGGAAAATCTTACACACACCCTTGGGTGCCTTGAAGAGGCAATACTTCCCCTCTTGCAAGCACAGAGTCTCGGTGTAGCAGAAAATGTTTAATAACGAGATAAACAGCAAGCATTAAATTGGTAAAACACCTCAAGTAGAGTTCATAGACCAAACCATGAGCAAAAAACCCATCCCAGGAAATTGGGCCATGTCCTTTTCCCTGGGCTCTAGAGTCCAGCAACCCAAAGATCACCCGCAGTCTCAAAAGTCCTGCAACCCAAAAGTTTCTGTCCTGGGTCAGTGCAGCCCCAGAATTCAAGAGTCTATCTGCAGAGGGTTCCCCCCTTAGCCTGGGTAGAAAGGGGCACCTTACATGGTCCGGGGCCAACTACCCTGCCTCTCCGTGGGGTTCTGCTTCCGCCTTCTCCACGAACTGCTCCGCTCTACCAGCCACTCCACTCTGCTCCTCCAGCCGTCCTCACGAACTGCTCCGCTCCGCCAGCTGCTCGGCTTCACCAGTCGTCCTGTGATCCACCCCAGCCACCCCCACAAACTGCTCGGCTCCGCTCGCTCTGTGTCCCCACAAACTGCTCCACTCTGCTCTGCCAGCTCCTCTGCTCCACAGTATAGCTTCAGGCTCCTGCACTAGTTAGCACAGTACTCAGTGCTCTCAGCTCAGTAATTTTAGCTCTTTAGTGATTTCAGCTAGCCCCAGTACTGGTGCACCATTAGCCCAAAGTGAGTTCAGCTCAGTAACCTGTATCTAGATTCTTAAGGGAATCAAAAATCAGCTCTGATATTTAACAGTGGAGAGAGGAAGAGGTGCAATGGGTACTTCTGACTCACACAAGGCACCCACACCACCAGATACAGATGCCTCTCAATTCACTGGGTTTTGGAACCCATGTCCCTTGTCTAGTGAGTGCTACTTAGTTGATGGTGAAACCCTTTATCATAAAAGTTTCATAGTTCCTCATTTACTTAATCAGGGTGACAACACTTTATTCCTCGTGCCCCAATAACAAAGAAATTGGCGATCCCACAGCTGTGAAAGTAACCATTTTAGGCTGCCATGGGCTATGCTAGGCAGAGTGGGTGTGCCTATGCAAACATGATCAGTCTCTGAAATTCTTTTCCACACTTGCCATAATTCACCACCAGATGTCAGGGTAGAGCTCATCCTGACTCTGCTTACATTAATATTTCACTTTCTCTATCTCAAACCAATATTGCCTTAATTGTAGAAAGTCACTGTAAGATACTTGAATGTCTGTGGTGCTGAAGTAGTTATTTGCCTATAATGCCATGGAAAGATTTAGTAAGAGCAATACAAATGAAGGATCCTCGGGGGGTGTGTGTGTGTGTGTAAGTAAATCTAGCCAATGAGAGAGGGATGTGCAGAGAAGTAGAGTAGTTTCAGTTGTTACATGGGTTCTGGAGTCCCCCTTCCAAGGTCTGTGGTTTTACAATCTGATTATCTGTGGAATTTCTTTGTTCTATATGTAAATGTGTTTCTCTAGTTCTTGTGATAGGGAAGAACCCACAAAGGTGACCAAGTAAATTAAGGAAGTATTGAGCTGTCTTCTCTAATTTCCCCTCAATAATTTAGGCTACAAGTAACAGTAGTAGGATTAAAATCAGATAGAAGTGGTGTTGTGGGAGAATGAAACTCGACATTACTGCAACCATTTTGTATCCAGCCGCTGTTGGCTGAAAAGCAAATAGCATATTGTTAGGACTCTGAGAGCCTAGGCCAAGTAGCTGCATGGTTGCAGGTTTGCTAATCTGAATGGGAGGATGGAACTGTTAATGGAGCATGAGACTGGAAGGGAGTGCGGGGATAGGCGACCTTGGCTTTGAGTGCCCCTGCCATAAATTGAATTATGACTAGAAGTGCTTTGCTCAGGGGCGGCTCCAGGCCCCAGCACGCCAAGCGCGTGCTTGGGGCGGCATGCCGTGGGGGGCGCTCTGCTGGTTGCCAGGAGGGTGGCAGGTGGCTCCGGTGGACCTCCCGCAGGCATCCCTGTGGAGGGTCCGCTGGTCCCGCAGCTTCGGTGGAGCATCCGCAGGCATGCCTGCGGGAGGTCCACCGGAACCGCGGGACCGGCAACCAGCAGAGCGCCCCCCGCAGCATGCCGCCGTGCTTGGGGCGGCGAAATGGCTGGAGCCGCCCCTGGCTTTGCTGATAAAGGATAAGGAACAATTTGCTGAAGCTAGGGGAATTGGTGGCCCACTAGTGGTTACTATGGTGACTAGTAGGAGTTAGCAACAAAACTTTAAAGGAATACACTTTGGAGCAGTTCAGAGGAGCTTTTATTTGGAGAGAGACTGACATCTTCTCCCCAGCAGCATTTCTGACTTTGGGGAACTATGTTTGGGATGCTCTAAACCACGTTGGGGGACCCCTGCTCTAAACCTATTGCTCTTGCACGTATGTGTGTGTGTGAGATTCAGTAAAGAAGGAGCTTTGAGGGAAAGCACTCTTGTTTGTACCAGTCATTTATCAGCGGGAGGTGCTGTCCCCCGATTGATTCCTGACTCCATCTGGAGAAAACAGGTTAAGTTAACACAGATTTGGGTTTGGAAAACCCTGGATAACAATGGGAGGGTTTTTTAAAGTTACGGTTCCTTTTAATTTCCTTCGAGTTTTCTGTTTTGCAGTTAACTTTGGGTGGACTTGGAAGAGGCTGGGTAGCCTAAGCAAAGATGATTGTACAGGGAATTGAAGTATAAGAACACTGTTTGAGAACTCTTCTGTTCTAACCAGAGGTTGCCGATTAAGATAATTCTTTCGTTATGCCTGCATGGCCTCTCCAGGCAGTGGCTATCCTTGTGCAAAATGAGACCTTCGCTGGGTAGGGCAAGACTAATGCAAGTAGGAAACACATCCCAGTCAGCCACTGGCCTAGGCCACCACTGACAAGAACAATGAGCCCGACTGCCTTCATGACAAAATGCAAGGTTCCACTGATTTTTTGTTTTCCTATGTCACTCACACAATCTCACTCCAGCTCCAGACACACTATTCTGCCTGTGCTTAAAATAAGGAAAAGAATAGGGCAAGGGAAGTTCTAATTTCTCTAAATCCAAAAAGACAAATTGCAAAATTGAATGGGGGGGCCGATTTGGACCATTCCTCTAGATTGTTTTGAGGGGTGCTCAGTTGCATCAGTTATGGACTTGCTTTCAACAGGTGTAAAAAGACAAACTTTGATGTTTTATAGCTTAACAGTGGGAACAAATAAGTGCTCCACTACAGTCATAAGTGGAGGTCAATAATAGCTCACTAAGTCCACAACTTTGCTTAGTATGACCCTGACTTCTATTGTCAAGCTTGCTGTCCGTGTGAGAACATGAGCTCCTGAGGTAAATTCCAGCCCTAATTCTATGATGCTATAATACGTTAGTGAAGCTAGGCTGTGCCGCAGGAATGTCCAACACATTCTGTGGACAGAGCTTTAATCAGGGTCCAGAGGCCAGGTTTTATATGCAGGACTCCATACTTGCCACAACAGAAAGCTCAGCGCTGAGCAATACAACTGGAGTCAGGTGCGTGCACAGCTTTCCGCAGGGCTCTTGCTATCGGGTGGGAGGTAGAGAAAAGAGCCTTGTTAGGAGATAGGATGCCTCTTACTGTACATATCTGCTTTGGCGCTGCAGTAAGAGGAAGGAGAATGGGCCAGAGGGCAGCAGAGGCCAGAATTAAAACGGACCAAGTACCTGGGGGGAGATAATGTGCAGATCAGTGCAGCTGTGTTTTGAATGCACAATGGAGGAGCCGGAAAGGGCCAGCTCACAGCGCAATTCTAGCAAGGCCAAACCCTAAGGCAATGGGGCTGGAGTAGATGAACAGACAGGTGCTGGAGAACACAGTCAGGCAAGGCAGGGCCCGGGAGTCTTTCTGAGAGGAGCTAATGAGAAGCAAGTTCTGTTGGTTGTTCTGATGGCTCACGTAGAGCTGAGACTGGGTGAATTATTCAAAGCGGGCATTTCCCACTGAGAGCAGGGTAGGCTGCTTATAATGGCCTTCCCTCTTATATTGTGAACGCAGGGCCGAATTCTCAGCTGGTGTAAATGGGCATAAACCTGACTTCATATAGTAGGGCCAGTTTTATCCCAACAGTGAATGTGAGAGACAGTCTTTACACTGTATTTTGATTCTATCTCCTCCCAAGCTCGGACTTCAGCATCTTCACATTACACAGGGCCAGTCGCACCCCTCCCATCCCATTTTCACCTTATACCAAAAGCAACATGATTCATGTTTCTCTGGGCAGCTATCTTGCCTCTCTCCTTCTAAATTAAGCCGGTCCATTTCCCGTATCCAAGTACAGACACAAATGTTGTGTAAAGTACACATCTCTGCTAATACCTTTTGTGTCAGTTCTTTTGTGCTCCAATGCTAAACCCTTTCCCACAAAGCATCAGCTCAGGAAGAAAAATCTGCTGTGCTCTTTGGTTTTGGCACTTCAGTTCTTAAGCTGCTTTTGTCTGTTCCTGGAAACATTAAAGATCAACCCCGGGACAGTTTTCTTTGTAATTGACTAATTCAACCTTGCAGTGTCACTTTTAGTACAGTGAGATTCATGCTCTCAGCAGGTGCACTTGCTCTGATGGTGAAAGTAATCTACATGTTCATCCGTGCGATCCAGCTATCGTGCTGGAAGGTATTAAGGCCGCCTTTAAGTATATATGTGTTGGAAAATGCATATGAACTGACACGCAAAATGGCAAAATACTGTTTACACTTGCAGCAGGAGAAAGTTTGTAGAATTTCGTTCCTGCTGTAATAAACATCTAGCTTTGAATTTTTTGTTTCTTTTGTTTGTTGTTCGAGTCAATTGAGTGCTTGTCAAAGTGAGGGAAGAATAGTACAGAGCCGGGGCAGCTACACATATGTCCAGTGCACACTCCCCCCACCCAGCTTTGTCACCTTCTTCACTCCTGAGCTGCAGTATTCTCCCACTTTGACTGGCAGGAGCTCCCCCATAGTGTGCCGGTGACCCTTAATTCTATCTTGATTACACCCTTAGCCTTAACAATGAATCCCTCCTTTCACTCCCGAGCTCAGGCAAAATAAAAAGTGATTCTTGCCTGTGATGCTCTCATAGATCATTAGGGTTGGAAGGGACCTGAGGAGATCGTCTAGTCCAACCCCTTGCTCAAAGCAGGACCAATACCCAAATCACCCCCTCAAGGATTGAACTCACAACTCTGAATTTAGCAGGCTAATGCTCAAATCACTGAGCTATCCCTCCTCTTTGAAGTAGTTTTTCACCCCGGCCAGTCCAGCTGTATTTTGCAGTGACTTGGTGAATTGCATAAATAGGGACTGGGATGAAACCCACTAATAGTCACTTTGTTCTAGACCCTGAATCCGGATCTCCAAAAGCGTAAGGGGGCAAGGCTGTAATCCACTGGCCCTCTGAGTTCCTTGAGAGTCCTTAACGCAAATGTTAATTAGCACCAACATGGTTTGGTCTTTCGTTTGTGGCTCTAGCCAACAGATCAACGAGTGTAAGAAACGTTCCAGTGTGATTTGTATGAATTGGACATAGTCCTTGATGTGTAATAATTGCTTCTCCCTGGCATTGGAGATCAATGGGGGATTTGAGGGCTATTTCCTTACAAGCCTTTAGGCTGGCTTCAAAGACTCCAAAAGGGCTCTATGGTGTCACTAGCAGCTTCTCTGGGGAGTTTCTACTGTGTGATTTCCTTCTCGTTTTTGCAACACAGACCTGTTGCCATAATGATTAGCCCATTGAAAGGAAACCATTATAATTGCTGTTCATGTTTTGGCTTATACATCCCCGGATCAACTTAGAATTGGGAAATTAAGTGAAATGCATCTAATTTTAATGAAGCCAATTTCATTTGCATGTATAAAAGATGTTCTCAGCTTGTTCATCCCTGAGGAATCTTAGCCAGTTGGGTAAATGCAGTAAGTCAAATTTGGCTCTTATGCATTTGTATAAAAATACATTTTACCCATAGATGCCTTAGCATCTAATGTTACTTGTGTCATCTGTACCTTTCTGAATAGCACTCAGATTTCATCTTAAAACTTGTTAATTATTGGGAAAATGTATGCACCAGTAATTTGATGGAAGCATTGCAAAAGTTAGCAACCAATATTACTCACCATTATTTGATTAATTCTCTTTAGTATCTGTGACAAGGCAAGCTGTGAACGCCTCAGACTTCATGAACTACAGAGTGCTGGATCTGGGTTATTACTTGGATGGGGGACCTGGAAAAATCACTTGCTGCAAGAAATGATGCTAATGCTTCAGTAGGTGGCGCTCTTCCCTCTGGATGTAGCAATGAATCCAAGCATGATGTGAATGGTGCTCTGTTTCAGATGAGAGGTAAAACCAAGATTTTGACTGCTAGTGGCCATTAAAAATCCTAAGACCATTCCTGCAAGAGTCAAAGCATTCACCCTGGTGTCCTCAGTTCCTGCCCTAAACTTATGTAAAGGTGCTGTGTGCTGTTAGGCAGGAGTTACTTTGCTTCCCAAAGGTGGCTGCATTGGGGGAGGGGTATAAAAGACCCACAGCACAGCTGTGGCTGGCCCAGGTCAGTTGGTTCGGATGCGGGCTGTGAGGCTATGAAATTGCGTTGTAAACATTTGGATTTGGGCTGAAGCCTGGACTCAGAGGCCCCGAGATGTGGGGGAAGAGTCGGGCTGACCTGAGCTCTGAGACTCAGTGGAACAGGTTTTCTGGCACAATCCTGCAGGGGGCTCAGTGCTCTCCACTCCCATGGAAGTCAATTGGAGTTGAGGACACTCAGCAGCTCCCATAAGGTGCCTTACACCTTGCAGGGTTGTGCCTGAAGTCCAGCGCTAAATGACACATCAGCAAGATTGACAGACCTGAAATGTTCACTCCTAACTAACCACCTTTTAGCTGTTCTGACCCGATCCTAAAAAATCTCTCAGACCCTCTAAAACATGAGCTGCGTCATGATTAAAATCTCAGTTCCCCTGGCAGGTGGAGAACCACCCAACAAACCCAAGAAGGAAGATGTATGTGCTGCAGCACCTGGCTTGTGTATTGCTGCACGACGACTCATTGCTCTGGCTCAGAAAAAGAGAATTCATTTTTCATAAACTCCTACCATTCATTTTTTTTAGTTTATGGGCAATATAGCTTCTCTGAGACCCCCACTATGACACATGCTACCTTAAAGTAGCACCCTATAACCCCCATATTCACCTTTTATATATGGTGGTGATATTTCATACAAGGCATGCCGGGTGAGAGATCATATGAAAGGTCGTGATCTGCTGAAGCCCATTGTTCTGTCAAGGTATGTATATCATTGGTCTGTATGAAGTGATGAGATTCTGTTATGGTTTTAGGTTTTTTTAAATATATTGTGAGTTTGGGAGTCACCCACTGCTGTTTCTCCAGTGACAGTGAGGGAGGTGATCCACATCCAGGCGGGGGCTGGGTGACCATTGATCAGCAGTGGAGTTGTGATTTACAATTCTGTAGGAGAGTTGCTCAGGCACCACACAATGCACTTTGCCCTACTCTGGGACTCAGAAAAGCCCACCAGGACACAGCTGGACTAGTCTTTTCCATTTTCCAGGGTCATGGGCTGAGGGTATAAAGTGACATCATGCGATTACCTCTCTCCTCCCTCACCTACACTGACGGTATCAAGAACGCTGAGAAGACAAAGACTTGAACTGAAGAGATTGGTCCCAGGTTGAGACCACTGTTTGCATGTTTTGCTGTTTGCATGTTTTGTTGGGCTATGCTGTGAAATGCATTCATACAAATATATGGTACTTTCACATTACCCAGCCACTTACTTCATAGCTTAGGTTGTGCTGCTGTGATTTGGTTTCTGTCCAAGTAATTTGAATGCTCACTGCAGCTAATAGTCTATGCTCAGTACGTCACAGAGTTATCAGGGCTTCCTCATAGGGTTGGTTTGTTTTCCATTTAACAGATAATTATTTCCTTAACTGATTTGCATACTTTACAGTGTATTTCACCATAGTGATATGTCTGTTGCGGCTGCACTGTACTCGCTGTCTAGTGAAAGTCTGACCACAGAGTAATTGCGTTGCTGGATTTACAGTGAATGTGTCGTTACAGTCCACTTTCCATCACATTTTACAACTGGAGTTAAAGGGCCACTTAGTGAGTGGACAACCATGAAATTGCTTAAACAACGGTGAATGTTTCACTAAGACTTGGCGTACACTCAAAAGCACGACAAGTATAACTATGTCTGGTAGGGGAGTGATTTTCACTTTAAAAAAAAAAAGTTATACTGGTAAAAAGCCCTACTATGGATGTAGTTATAGTGGACAAAAGGTGACTTCTGCTGGTTTAACGTATTGCCCTGCCCTTACAAGAATCACTAGAATGCTATAAGCATCTTTCTGATATAGCTGAGCCCACAGTAAGGGGGACCGTATAGCATTTGCTCTACTGCTGTAGTTAAAGGGAGTAAAAATTTTCTACCGTAAACAGCTCCTGAGAGTCTGATCCTGTGCTGTGCTGAACACCCTCACTGCTCAGGGACTGTCCAACTCAGTAACAGAACAAACAATAGGCACAAAGCATGGATGAAACTAAAATCAGCGATGTAGTGCTTAGAGTGACTGCATATTTTCCACATGAAATTCTCTTTTGTGCACTTGGCTGTGTTGTTTTATGGCCCTGCCTGTCTCCCGCACTAGAGCAACCCTGCCCCCCCGCACTTTCATGCCATCGGGACAGGAATGAGAGGAGAGAGCAGGGCGAGGGTACTGTTCATTCCTTCACCTAGGTGAGGATGCAGTGACTCAGCGCTGGGAGAGGGAGGATCCTTGTGTGAGGCAGGAACACGTTACTCATGAGCACAAACACATACTTTGAGCCTCAGCTGTCAAGAAGTTCCGCAACTTCAGGAGAGCTGGGCAAGGCTGCAGCTGCCGAGCGGCGTCACACTGAAGGCACTGGCAGGGAAGGGGGCGATTTTCAGCTTCCCTTTGCACCGTCTGGCTGCTGGATTCCTCTGAGGGCCAGTGTAGCCTGCTATGTAATTACAGCGCTGCCCACGGGCACCTCGCCAGAGGAGCGGAGAGAGGCACCAGTGCAGCTCTCATGCTTCCTGAAGTGGCCCTGCCCTGTTGCTCGCTTGGCAGCCAGTTGGTCTCGGCTTGGAGGATTGGGCCTCTCATGGTGTTTGTCGCCACTGCTGCGAGGCCAGCCTGCTGCCACCCACTCTGGCTCCTAGGATTTGTGCTGCTGCTGCTGCTGCCCGGGGCTTGCGGTGAGTGTCTGGGACAGGGGCAGCTGTGCTAAGACCCCTGAGGGACCAAGAGACCCCAGCGTGCGGGGCAGGGCTTCCTGCAGTCTGGGGGCTGTGGACAATCTCAGCCTGAGCCCCCCAGGGGCTGCCCTCACTGGGACTTTGCCAGACCACGCAAGGAGCCGCTCCGCACGGGCTGGCTTTGGCCCTTGGGCTGTCTCCAGCTGTCACTGGGACCTTGTGGGGATCTCCGGGCTGTCAGGGGAAGGGGAATACTTGTCTGGATCAGGACCAAAACCTCAGTAACTTACGTGAATGGGGTGGGGCCCAACAGACATGATGGGCTGGGCCCCAGATTTCTCTTGAGGGGCTCTGCACCCCTTCCTAGTTTAAACCCCTGGCTGTGGGAATCCAGCCAGTCTGTTCTCACAGGGTACTGGGGAACATCACCCGCCCCCAGCTGGGGCTCAGCAGGCCTGTGGCAGGTCCTTGGAGGGTTTAAGGCACAGCTGGAGGCAGTGGTGTGAAATTATTTAAAATAAATATCTCCTATTCAAGTGAATTTGTTTTTCTTACAGGTCAGTGTGGGGCCCTGCCAAGCCTGAGTCATGCCACCCCTTCTGGTACCAATCACACAGAGGGCTTCCCTATCGGCACAGAAGTGACATACAAGTGCAGTGCTGGCTTTGTTAAAATCCCAGGAAAGTCAGACACTGTCGTTTGCCTTTCAAACTCACAGTGGTCAAACATAGAAGAGTTTTGTGGTTGTAAGAATTTTCTTTTCTTTGCTTAGGCTACCTTTTGCTTATGAAATGTCAAGTCATGTCCCATTGAATAGGTCTATTCAAAATTGCTTTAACAAATCCAGTGCCAAGTCCAAAGAAGAGGATCCAAGCTAGGCCTGGCTGACAGCTGTGGGTGGTCTGGACAAAGAAAAGCTGGAATCTTGGAGAAGTTACAAGTGGGAGGGTGTAGTGGGGAGACCATGAGCTCCAGCCTAGAAGGGGTTGGAAAAGCCCTGCAGAGGGCAAGGTAAAACCCTGGCTGATTGAGGGAAGTGGTTGCAGCTGGGGCCACACCCCAAACTGAGCAACAGGGCCTTATGAGAAGGCCAGGGAAGCCAAGACCAAAGAGTTTCCCTCTGCCTGTAGAGGGAGAAGGGTCTGGCTGCAGGGTACCTGAGTGAAGCAGGGCTGGGGAAAGGCTGAGGAGCCAGGGAGCTCCAGCCTAGAAAGCCCCAGGCTGCGGCCTAGCATTGGGCTAACAGGTACTGGGGGTTGCAGAGGGCAGCCCAGATGTAGGCCAAGGCAGCAGGTCCAAACCCAACCTTGCCAGTGATGAGTAGGCTGATACTGCAGTCTTCCCCCAGGGTGTGGGGGCTATACAATGACTGTCAGTAGCCTTATCCTGTGGGGATAGTGGGAGGGGAGATCCTGAGACTAAGGGTTTACTGCCAGGGGGCAGCACCCCAGATAAAAGGGCACGGGGGCCAGAGGACAGGCAGATCACCGGCCTGCAGAGGGCACTCTGGAGCTGAATCGAGCTAATTGCCAGAAGTCACCAGCAGGCGGCGCCGCAGGGGCGAGTCCACACGTCTACAGAGATGACAAGATTTGGATACAACCTCGATGTGAGAGTTCGTAGAAAGATCTGAGTCAAAAGTGATGACCACATTACAGCTGAGCAGCTGACGGGGGGTGATTTTTTTTAATCAGTGGTGACTACAAGTGTAGAGAGGAGAAAAGTTTGGGAGGGAACAAGGGCTTTTTCCTCCCCACGCATCATTTAAGCTGCTGGCAGGACATCCAAAAGGGAGATTTGAGAGTCGTCAGTATAAACGACAGCATCCAAAACTGTGAGAGCAGATAAGATCAGAGAGAGAGAGAGAGGATTCTTTCCTCAGCCCACCCTCTTTTTCTTGTACACCCAATCAGTTTTGCTGAAGTGGTATGGAGAGGATCCACCAAACTGGACCTCATGGTATGAAATTGAAGAAATCGTAGGAAAACTGTGAGGGGATGGAATGAAAAAAACCAATAGATGATCATGATGACAGCCAATAATAGGGATGGTCAATGTTGTAAACAGGAGGACGAGAATGGAATAGAAGTTCTAGAACTGAGGCAGAAGGAAGATGCAGGACACTTCAGTGAGAGATGCTTCAGGAGACTGGAGAGCATGGATTTAGACTGGCGGAGATCTACGGGTTAGAGCTGGGAAAAGAAGACTGTGCAGTGGTTGTAAACAGAATAATCAGTTAGTTTGGAGATGAAGGGGAGAAGGGAAATCTCTCCTTGTCTTTCTTCATGATGCATTCTACCCATACCTTCTTTCTCTTGACTGCTTCCTTTTTATTCTTCTTCTGTATTGTGTGCCATCCACTGTGCTTGGAACAGTCCCCAGTAACTTTGCCCAAGGTGCTTGCCTCTCTTCCTTAAATAAATTAAATTCCCCTCTCCACACAGACACCCTGTCTGACATGTCTCAGGCACAATGATCATACGCTGTTCTGTAACTGTACAGCTGACGCCACCAGCTCATAAACTTTTTGGCTGGGTACCTGTTACCTGTTTGGCACCCTTCACTCATGCGCACTGAGTGTTGTGTGTGCTTTACATATACACAGAAAGCTTACAAATACAGATTTTATTTTCACCTGCTTTTTAGAGCTAAATATTTCAGTCCTTGTTTTTCATTTTGTTTTTTTGCTAGGCAGCTGTCTTGCCCCGCCAAGGTTAAAGTCTGCTGTGTTAAGTGATGAGGATTCGAGGAAGAATTACTACCCTGTTGGGACCAATGTGAGTTATGTCTGTCGCCCAGGGTATGAGAGAACTGAACTGAGTCCTGTCATTACTTGTCTTGAAAATTTAACATGGGCGGAAGCCCCTGAGTTTTGTCTAGGTGAGTATCTTTTGTTACTTTTCTGTCTCCGTTGATCTACTCGCCATCTTTGGGCAGTTAGAACTGTCTTATGTTAAGCAGCTGGTTCGCATTTCAGTCCTGGCTTCTGTGACTTGTAGTTTGAAATATGTTTTTGTCAGTTGATTGTAAATTTAAACTGAACTTTAAATGGAAGTAAAAAGTGAAATGGGTACCACTGATCACTAGACAGTTAGTACTTCCCATAGTTAAACTTTTCATTGTGTTTGTGGCGTTTTCCATTCCTTGTTCTGTAATGGGAGTAGAATATCACAGATAATGCAGTAAAGTTAACACCATGCTGTGGTACATGTCCATTTTAAAATGGTAAACATTGTATTCCGGAAACCTGTGTGTGAAGTAGACTGAAAGGTTGCCGACCCCTGTAATAGGCCATATGTTTTTCTGTGTAAAAAACTTTTTGTGCATCAGGGCTGAGATGTTTACCAGTATAATCGGAAGTGTTCCTTGCATCTTTCTTTGTGGCTGCCTGAACATGTCATGTCTGTGTTGATCTGTACGTGGAGGTGCTGAATTTCTGATAGTGTGTTCTTTATGGTAAGAAGTTTCTTCTGCTGGAGGAGAGCATCACAAGTAATCTGTTGTCAGAGGCAGTGGGAATCTCCGCCGTTGAAGTTGATAAGGTGATATGATTAGATATTTAATGTGAATAGAACATCCATAGTTAAATGAAATAGGATTAAAAAAAGAGACATGATACTGAACTAGCCAGATCATTGGTCTGACATTGCCTTATTCTCTTCTAAATATGTTAGGGATTTTTCCAACATCATAACATGCTAATATCAATCATGTTCTTTACTAGGAAAATCTTGTGGTGTTCCAAAAAGCCCAGAACATGGCAGACTTGTTGATGCAACAAATAACCGGTTTGGTGCAAAAGTAAACATATTTTGTGATGATGGGTGAGAGTTGGTGAGAATAACCGATGCTGATTAATTCACAGACCCTATCTTGGGGTAGAACTTCTGGAAAATTAAGACTAGAAAGTGTGGTCTAACTTTCGAAACTTATTCTGAACCGGTGCTACAGTTGTGCAGGTCTGGCCTGGGGTACCTGCTTAAAAAGTAGAACCTTCAAACTAAGTTAGCCAAGTGTAGTTCGTGATTCCTCCCTTCTGCCTCCTCTTGAAAGATTAAGTTGAGAGGAAGAAGGAACAGCTATGGTGTGGAAAATATTGGGTAATTTGCTCAGTTAATGTTGTTCTATGTATGGGTATGTGGGAAGTAAGACGTGGCTGAACATGACAGTGATTTAACAGCTGATGACTCTGTCAAGGCCCATTTGGTTGCTAGGATCCATCATGGAATGTTGATTCAATTTCCAGCAATTGGGTGAGGCCCTTTTGGAAGGGAGAATTGAGATGTGCTGGCTAGAAGTGGGTTTTTCTGGGACTTTGCAGGAAGTGGTAGGAGAGGATTCTCGAGATGCCAGAGACTAATTCTTGGGAGACTATAGGAGTCCAGGCTATTGAGAATGAGTAGTTGAGACTGTGTTCGAAGGACAAGGGATCCAAACTTTCAGAAAAGAAAGTCTGAGTTGTCATCTATTAAGAAACAAAACAAAACATTCCCTGTGCTTGAGAGGGCACCTCTAGTTGAACAGTAAATGAGTTCATGGGTTTACTTGTAATTAATAAAGTAAGTTTGTTAAACAAGTCTGGAGTTGAACTATGGTGATTGGTTATTCTTGCTGTGGCCTTCAAAGAGCATCTACTATATTTATCAGCTCCTGGATTCTTGAAATATGGGAGCAGAGTGAGAGGTGACACAATATAAAATTTCCATGTGCAAAGTTTGGTGGTAGCAGCAGTTATCCAAGACCAGGGTGTGGGAAACCTGGCATTGTATCATGAGTTTTACTTCAGTTTGTTCAAGTAGTTCTTTTAAGAAGCTACTGTGGTATATAGTGAGTTGTAGCATCATTAGATTGTGGGAGAACTTTCTGGACTTGAAACAGTTGAACGGATTCTTTTACTGGCACGAAATACAAGCATGAGTATCATGGTAAAAATTAATGTGGTTTTGTTAGATTCTCTGTGATGGGATCAGAGTTATCCCTTCAAACCCCACAGACTGAGAAACAGAGAAAATGTAGTGAAAACCAAGTGACTTCATTGTCAATATTCAATACTTCCTGGCCAGGAATAAGCTAGACGTCTAGCTAAATGGCGTTGGTGATGGAGCGCTGTTGACTGGTAGAATACCAGATGTAAAATAAGAGGAGTGGTGGAATTTGGCAGTCTGAACCAAGGACTCCCACCTCCCATTTATATGGCGAAGGTATAGCATGCTAATGGCCCACCTCTTCAACGCTGTACTACAGATTGGAACTAGGAGGTGAGACATTCTCCTACTCACAAGTCCAAACCCCTTTGACCCATGTGAAAACTTTTTGAGAAGATGAACAGTCTAAAAACTGTTAGTTCACTTGACATGCTTCAAATTCAGGAACTGGTTTAAGGACTTCTTCCACCTGCTGGAGATGCAAGAAATAAGAAGCACTAAAATGATACAGAGAGGGGAGAGGCCTATTTGTTTCACTTGTAAAAAGTTTAACAAAGATATCACCCAGAAATTCCAAGCCTCTGGTTAGTATAGACTTTAAGGTGAAAAATTGCTCCTGTAAACTTGGTCTTTGCGATCTTATAGGCACCGATTTGCTTGTTGTAAACTGGCTTTAATAACTCGAGATTGCTACTCAGCATTGCTTGGTTACAGTGATCATGCTGGTTCTTCTAGAGCAGGAATCACCCTACTCAGTAGTTAATGCCTTCTTTTACTGGCAGAAAGAACCCACTTCCCAAATTTCTGGACTATTACAGGAGCATGTGCAGAACTAAAACTTTTTTTTCTTTCTTTTCTTTAGATACCGAGTAAAGGGGAGAACTTTCATCCAGTGTTTGCTTAAAGGAGATCAAGTTGAATGGAGTGAACTTCCAACTTGTGAATGTAAGACAATCACCATGGTTTTAAGAAGAGCTCATGACTGGATGATGCTTTCATCTGTCTTTCATTTTATTTAATTTGGATTATAAGAGAGTCTTGTAGAAATTGCTGGGAGTGCAAGACAGGCTGAAAATGTCTGAGGATCCATCCTGGTGCTGATGCCTTTTGTAGAATTAACACTTCAAACAAACACAACCCCATAGGTCCACTCCTTCCCTTCAAATGGTTCTCCTGGCACCGTCTTCTGTACAGAATTTAGCTGGTCTAATGTCACCTAATCGTCACTGTGTGCAGAATACTGGGGTGGTGAGGTTTGGTTAGTTTCCCATTCTTCATTAAGTAATCTCTTCATCCTTTGAAGTCTGTCATCCATTTTTTTTTAATTTAGTGTAGTTCCTCCTTGTTCTGTTCTTCTCTTTTCCTGTCCAAAAAACCTGGACTCCACACTCCTAATCTGAGGCTATTTGGTGCTGAAACTCAATATTAAAACCTCTTCCCAGTTTATTTGCTTTAACTGTTTTTGTCCTTTTGGACACTACCTGAGAATCTAACTATTGCCATCTGGTCTAGAACCAGATGGAGCTAGAAGAAATGTTCTAATTTAAGAATTCTGCTTCTGGAATTTGTAGGAGTACCACATTGTCCTTTAAGATTGTCAGTCAAGGAGCCCCAGCTCCTTAACAGAACATGGGAGTGCATGTTCTGTTAAGGCTGTCTCCTGGGGTTTGTTTCAGAGGGTCAAAATCTGCTAGAAGAAAGGAGTTGGCTTGGAGAAAAGCTTGAAAGCAGAAAGCCTTCAGTCTCTGAGGGAGGCAATGCCTCGCATTATGTTACAATACAGTGCTAATTACATTTTCAAATAGCTAAATTTTAGGGGAGATCATGGACAAAGGTTTACTTAATATTTTCAATTCACCTCTAACTGAAATGTGCATTAATATTCATGATGCCATTCTCTTTTCCTTCAGCGATTACTTGTTCTCCTCCTCCTAATATTACCAATGGGATGCACAATGGCAACAATGGGGAAATCTTTGTCTATAACTCATCGGTAACTTACAAATGTGGTGATAATTTCTCACTTACTGGAGAGGCTTCCATTCACTGTACAACTAAAGATAACGTCAATGGAGTCTGGAATGGGTCTGCCCCTGAATGCAAAGGTGACTGTCTGTTTTTATCTTCTTCTTCTTGTACTTTCTCCCACCAGACAAAACAATAATTTGATTGCTAGGCAAACCCATAAACAGGAGGAAATTCAGTTAAACATTAATCATTTAAATATATAACTTGTGGGGAAACCTAGTTACTGTTAGAAACTTAATCCTAAAGAATCTTGACAATTCACATAAACCCAAGGAGGAAGAGCTAAGATTGCATAGGTAACCTTAATTGAATCATTTTTCTAACTTCTGAGTGCTCATTTTACAACTTGAAAAACTTTTTTCTACTGTGGGTTTTATGTAACTTCTGAGCTTTTTATTAAAAAAAAATCTACAGGTAAATGTAATACACTGTCCTCTGACTCCATGTGTCATCAGGGTTTTACTCTTGAACCTACAGCACTGCAACATATCACATAAGTTAATGAACAAATTTTAATAGGTGGCAGCAGGAGTAAACTGTTTCCTGAATACCAACCACTCGAGGAGGATGCACAACACACTCAAACAATAGGTTTTATATGAACGAGTAGCCTTATTTTACGAGATCTGGGTTCTCTTCTTACCTCATGTAACTTTGATTCAGGGAGGATGCCTTGTTCAGTGATAACTTAGGGTTTCAAGGGCACAGGATTATTAACATCGGTCAGTAGAAATAATGAGAGTTAAACTCTTCCTCTCCTGGTTCCCAACACAGTGCAACCTCTCCTAGGCCAAAGGGTATTTTGATGCGAGAGAGAATAAGGCATAGTGCTGAGTTGCTCACGGCAAGAACTTGCAGAGAATTCTCAATGAGAGCAGCATGTTCAGGGACTTCAGAAGTCACTCTAGCAAGTTCTGATGAGTAAGTCTGAAAGGAAATGACACACTGTCAAAATCTAACTTATGGTGACAGCAAGAGGCACCGCCCTGATCCTTTCACATCCCTGCTGCAAACCATGGAAGTATTAGAGCTCTTTTTCTTTTTAAAGAGAACTTTTGTAAAGGAAAGTGGTAGACAGCTCAATGTAGGGGTTGCTATGGGCTAGAATATATGAATGGGATCCCAGCAGCAGTGTGCAGGGTAGGCCAACTGATAGTACCTGGCCTCTCGCTGTGACAACATTTAAGTGGGATAAGCGTGTCTTGTTGCTAAAGATGTAGATTCCTAAACATTAGTTTGGCAAGCTCCTGACTCTGAGTGGCCAGCTGGTGATGGGAGACTGATGTAAAGTTCACAGCTGCTTTTTCCTCTTCTTTTTGTCTTAGTCATAATTACCACAGACAAACCCACAACTGTCCCTCCCAAAGGAACAGAAGTAACTGACACTTCCTCAGGTAAATTGGAAGAACTTGGATTTGCTAAAAGTCTAGAATGTTGGGTTCTAATTTCCACTTGAATAAAAATGTACAGTGTGAAAGTCATTTTAATTTCTATAATTCTGCTATTCACAGATGCAAATATGATGCTCACTTAGTACTTGCCTAAAAACTTGACAGAGCTTATTTGTTCATTTGCACATTCATCCCAGCACTGATTGTCTTTTTTTCCCTGATAGAGTACTACCTTTCTTGGTTTGTGAGCATTTGTATGTTTACTCAGATAGGCATGTCAGAAGAAGAGTTTAGCAACTGACAGCGTAGGTAGTGATGCAGACCTGCCCGAAAATAAATGGGTCCAGAATCCTAAAAGCTCTCCACCTGCACTAATAAGAGAGGAAAGAACAGTCTAAAGAAGAAATTCACTTCACCCCAGTGAATGTACGGCTTAACCATAACCAAAACCATGTTCTGTCACTAGCTGTTGGCTGGTTTGGATGCTGGCAACCTAAATGAAATGAGTCATAAGTGTCCAGGCAAAAACTGATCACTTGGTAGAGATGATTCTTTAAAGGCTGAAAGAAATTGCATTGGAAACAGACTAAGGATATTTAAAGTAACCACTAATGGACACTGTTGCCTATCAAAGGAGTATATTAGTGCAGATGTCACGATTTTTACCCCCTAACAAAGTATAAACATGTATTTTAGTGTGCATGTTTTAGGTAGGTTCCGTGTGACTCGGGAATAGAGCTTTGGTTCTCTGGTTTTAGTTCAGTGGCAGAGAGAATAGAGAAGAGGTGCTGCTCAGCTTTGGGTTATTTGGATTAATTCTATGGCATCTCTTTGTTTTTAGTGTATTTACATGTCTGGCAAGAGTCATACCCATAAGTACAGAAGCAGATGTAAACCAACAGAACAAACTGGGGCTCAGCAGGCCTGTGGCAGGTCCCTGAGGGTTTAAGGCACAGCTGGAGGCAGTGGTGTGAAATTTATTTAAAATATCTCCTATTAAAGTGAATTTGTTTTTCTTACAGGTCAGTGTGGGGCCCTGCCAAGCCTGAGTCATGCCATCCCTTCTGGTACTAATCACACAGAGGGCTTCCCTATCGGCACAGAAGTGACATACAAGTGCAGTGCTGGCTTTGTTAAAATCCCAGGAAAGTCAGACACTGTCGTTTGCCTTTCAAACTCACAGTGGTCAAACACAGAAGAGTTTTGTGGTCGTAAGTATTTTCTTTTCTTTGCTTAGGCTACCTTTTGCTTATGAAATGTCAAGTCATGTCCCATTGAATAGGTCTATTCAAAATTGCTTTAACAAATCCAGTGCCAAGTCCAAAGAAGAGGATCCAAGGTAGGCCTGGCTGACAGCTGTGGGTGGTCTGGACAAAGAAAAGCTGGAATCTTGGAGAAGTTACAAATGGGAGGGTGTAGGGGGGTGACCATGAGCTCCAGCCTAGAAGGGGTTGGAAAAGCCCTGCAGAGGGCAAGGTAAAACCCTGGCTGATTAAGGGAAATGGTTGCAGCTGGGGCCACACCCCAAACTGAGCAACAGGGCCTTATGAGAAGGCCAGGGAAGCCAAGACCAAAGAGTTTCCTTCTGCCTGTAGAGGGAGAAGGGCCTGGCTGCAGGAAGCTAGATACACGGTACCTGAGTGACACAGGGCTAGGGAAAGGTTGAGGAGCCAGGGAGCTCCAGCCTGGAAAGCCCCAGGCTGCGGCCTAGCATTGGGCTAACAGGTACTGGGGGTTGCAGAGGGCAGCCCAGAGGTAGGCCAAGGCAGCAGGTCCAAACCCAACCTTGCCAGTGATGAGTAGGCTGATACTGCAATCTTCCCCCAGGCAGGGCCGGCTCCAGACCCCAGCGCGCCAAGGCTTGGGGCGGCATTTTGCCGGCAGGGCGGCAGGCGGCTCCGGCGGACCTTCTGCAGTCATGCCTGCGGATGCTCCACCGGAGCTGTGGGACCAGCGGACCCTCCGCAGGCACGCCTGCAAGAGGTCCCCCAGACCGTGGGACCGGCGACCGGCAGCGTGCCCCCTGCGGCATGCCGCCCTGCTTGGGGCGGCCAGATTCCTAGAGCCACCCCTGCCCCCAGGGTGTGGGGGCTAGATAATGACTGGCAGTAGCCTTATCCTGAGGTGAGGTGGGGATAGTGGGTGGGGGTTCCCCAGGGAGGGGAGACCCTAAGACTGAGGGGTTACTGCCAGAGGGCAGCACCCCAGATAAAAGGGCACCGGGTCCAGGGAGGGACATGGGGTGGGGGGCAGAGGACAGGCGGATCACCGGCCTGCAGAGGGCACTCTGGAGCTGAATCGAGCTAATTGCCAGAAGTCACCAGCAGGAGGCGCCGCAGGGGCGAGTCCACACGTCTACAGAGAGGACAAGATTTGGATACAACCTAGATGTGAGAGTTCGTAGAAAGATCTAAGTCAAATGTGATGACCACATTACAGCTGAGCAGCTGACGGTGGTGATATTTTTAGTCAGTGGTGACTACAAGTGTAGAGAGGAGAAAAGTTTGGGAGGGAACAAGGGCTTCCCCCCTCCCATGCATCATTTAAGCTGCTGGCAGGACATCGAAAAGGGAGATTTGAGAGTCGCTGGTATAAATGACAGCATCCAAAACTGTGAGAGCAGATAAGATCAGAGAGAGAGGATTCTCTCCTCAGCCCATCCTCTTTTTCTTGTACACCCAATCAGTTTTGCTGAAGTGGTATGGGAAGGATCCACCAAACTGGACCTCAGGGTTTGAGATTGAAGAAATAGTAGGAAAACTGAGGGGATGGAATGAAAAAAACAATAGAAGAGCATGATGACAGCCAATAATAGGGATGGCCAATGTTGTCAACAGGAGGATGAGAATGGAATAGAAGTTCTAGAACTGAGGCAGAAGGAAGATGCAGGACACTTCAGTGAGACATGCTTCAGTAGACTGGAGAGCATGGATTCAGACTGGTGGAGGTCTATGGGTTAGAGCTGGGAAAAGAAGACTGTGCAGTGGTTGTAAACAGAATAATCAATTAGTTTGGAGATGAAGGGGCGAAGGGAAATCTCTCCTTGTCTTTCTTCATGATGCATTCTACTCATACCTTCTTTCTCTTGACTGCTTCCTTTATATTCTTCTTCTGTACTGTGTGCCATCCACTGTGCTTGGAACAGTCCCCAGTAACTTTGCCCAAGGTGCTTGCCTCTCTTCCTTAAATAAATTAAATTCCCCTCTCCACACAGACACGTTGTATGACGTATCTCAGGTACAATGATCATATCCCGTTCTGTAACTGTACAGCTGACGCCACCAGCTCATAAACTTTTTGGCTGGGTACCTGTTTGGCACCCTTCACTCATGCGCACTGAGTGTTGTGTGTGCTTTACATATACACAGAAAGCTAAAAGTACAGATTTTATTTTCACCTGCTTTTTAGAGCTAAATATTTCAGTCCTTGTTTTTCATTTTGCTTTATTGCTAGGCAGCTGTCTTGCCCCGCCAAGGTTAAAGTCTGCTGTGTTAAGTGATGAGGATTCGAGGAAGAATTACTACTCTGTTGGGACCAATGTGAGTTATGTCTGTCGCCCAGGGTATGAGAGAACTGAACTGAGTCCTGTCATTACTTGTCTTGAAAATTTAACATGGGCGGAAGCCCCTGAGTTTTGTCTAGGTGAGTATCTTTTGTTACTTTTCTGTCTCCATTGATCTACTCGCCATCTTTGGGCAGTTAGGACTGTCTTATGTTAAGCAGCTGGTTCGCATTTCAGCCCTGGCTTCTGTGACTTGTAGTTTGAAATATGTTTTTGTTTTTGTCAGTTGATTGTAAACTTAAATTGAACTTTAAATGGAAGTAAAAAGTGAAATGGGTACCACTGAGCACTAGACAGTTAGTACTTCCCGTAGTTAAACTTTTCATTGTGTTTGTGGCGTTTTCCATTCCTTGTTCTGTAATGGGAGTAGAATATCACAGATAATGCAGTAAAGTTAACACCATGCTGTGGTAAATGTCCATTTTAAAATGGTAAACATTGTATCCCAGAAACCTGTGTGTGAAGTAGACTAAATAATACTATCTGTTTTTGTTAGATTTCACACATTGAAAAATTCTACCCTCAGAAACAATTAATGCAGTGTACAATTCAACCAAACTGAATCATAGTATTAAAATTAAATCCAGTATTCAGTAACAATATGTTGGGCAATGCTGATCCGATACCAAAATACATAGTAACATAAAGGGAAAAAATGTTTCATTGTGAAGAAGACAGGCAGATTTGAAAAAATGTACAATGTCAAGACTTCATCTGTTAAATTCAGTACAAAAACCTACATTATTAATACAGGGTTAGAGGACCTAGCCAACTGAATAATTATCCTAAGCTCTGTCTCCTCGTGTTTGAGTATTGGATTATGGCTTATTGTTAGTCAAACGGAATAGCTGTTGGCAGGTTTGGATGCTGGTGACCTAAGTGAAATGAGTCATAAGTGTCCATGCAAAAATTGGTCACTTGGTAGAGATGGGTTTCAGAGTAGCAGCTGTGTTAGTCTGTATCCGCAAAAAGAACTGGAAGAGTCCAATGAATTGAGATGAGCTATCATCAGCAGGAGGAAAAACAACCTTTGAAGTGATTGGACTCTTCCAGTTGGTATGCATACTTCCACCTTTTCATGTTCTCTATATGTATAAATATCTCCTGTCTGTGTGTTCACTTCTGTGTATCTGAAGAAGTGAGCTGTAGCCCACAAAAGCTTATGCTGAAATAAATTTGTTAGGGCTAGTCTACACTTACCTGCCGGGTCGACGCGGTGAGTTTGACTTCTCGGAGTTCGAACTATCGCGTCTAATCTGGACGCGATAGTTCGAACTCCCCGCGCGCTCCGGTCGACTCCGGTACTCCACCACTGCAAACGGCGGTGGCGGAGTCGACCTTGGAGCCGCGGACTTCGATTCCGCGGCGTCTGGACGGGTGAGTAGTTCGAACTAGGGTACTTCGAATTCAGCTACACTATTCACGTAGCTGAATTTGCGTACCCTAGTTCGACCCCCCCTTCTTAGTGTGGACCTACCCTTAGTCTATAAGGTGCCACAAGTACTCCTGTTCTTTTTTTGGTAGAGATGATTCTATAAAGGCTGAAAGAAATTGCACTGGAAACAGACTAAGGATATTTAAAGTAACCACTAATGGACACTGTTGCCTATCAAGGGAGTATATTAGTGCAGATTTCATGATTTTTACCCCCAACAAAGTATAAACATGTATTTTAGCGTGCTTGTTTTAGGTAGGTTCCATGTGACTCAGGAATAGAGCTTTTGTTCTCTGGTTTTAGTTCAGTGGCATAGAGAATAGAGAAGAGGTGCTGCTCGGCTTTGGGTTATTTGGATTAATTCGATGGCATGTCTTTGTTTTTAGTGTATTTACATGTCTGGCAAGAGTCATACGCATAAGTACAGAAGCAGATATAAACCAACAGAACAAACTGCTAAAAATGATTTGGCGGGTGGGGGGGGGGACTTCTTAAATATTGGCAGGTTTGCGTCTGGGAAGCTTAAAGCAAAGCTGTATGACCCATGTTTTACTGCCGGGGGCAAACTGCAGTTGGGATTTCAAGCTCTTTGATGCTTTTAGTCTTCCATGATCTATTTATGGCTGAATTTTAGGGCTTCTAATCATCCTCTTTCTCTCAGTTTATGCCATTCATAAACCAGTGTCCTTCCTTGGCATTGTTGACTCAGTCTTCTCCTGGATTTCCTACTTCGTTGTTCCTGCACCATTTCTTTTAATGGAACCTTCTCCCCTTTCCACTTTTCAAAGGATTCTCACAGTGCTCTGACCTTGGCCCATTCCTCTGATTCCTCTCAAAAGGAGAGTGACGTGGCCAATAACGTGGATAAGGAATATTATTGTCCGGGCTGATTGATGGCACCTCTAATGAGCGTGATGGGGGCAGGGACCTTCTTTTTGTTGTGTGGTTCTACAGCGCTTAGCACAGTGGGGCCCTGAGTCATGACTTGAGCCCTCACGTGCTATTGTGACACAACTAATAACACTATTGGCTGCAGTAGGAGGTGGCGTGTGAAAATCTTCTATTGCTCTATGGCCTCCAAGCACTGATCATTTCAGTGGCACAAACTCTATTTCTTAGGTGTAGCTTTTCCTGGGACAAAGACTGTTAGTCTCCAAATCCCTATGGTTATCCCAAGGATGAGCATTCAGGAGTAGATAATTTACAGCTGAGAGAATTAGCTCTTGGAATGATGATAGGGCAGTGGTTCCCAAACTGGGGTTCGCAAAACGTTACATGGGGTTCTCGGGTAAAAAAATCCCTAATGGCAAACAGAGCTGTGCCTAGGGACCCCGGTCAGCACGGGGCCAGCGGCCCAGAGCCCCTGGACTTTCAAGAGCTAAGCAGATCAAAGCAAGCATATCTATCACATTGAGGAGATTTAAACTTCAAGACTCCTTATAAGAAATGGAGAAGGAGCTGAGTATTTTTTTGCTGTTTTTAAAATTAAATAGGCAGCTAGTATTTTTTTAAATTATTATGAAGAACAAGTTTAAGCTTTGTTGTAACATGCGTTGTTTGCCTGGATTGCTCAAGACCTGAATACTTGTGTAGGAGGAACTCTTTGAGTTGGCTTCTTAAATACCTTCATGCTGTTTTACATCTGACATTCCTTGATTAAACATAGGAGCCTTGTCTTATAACAGGCTTGTTCAAAGTGATACAAGGTACGAAAGTGAGATCTTGCCGTTTTCATAATGTAATAAAAATACTGTAATGATTAATAAATAGTGTGTAATAAACATGTCATAAAAACAAATTGTATATTTCCAAGATCACTGCTTTTATACTCAGGTAAAGGAGAAAATCCCTGGAAATATTCATTTTTAGGAGGGGGTTCGTGAGACTTGACATTTTAGTGAAAGAGTTTCACAGGTTGTTAAAGTTTGGGAACCACTGCAATAGGGGCAATGCACCTAATGTGTGTGGATCTTCTGCTTTGTGCAGACTTGACGGTATACCCAACAGAGAAATATTAGAGAAAATCAAGTGGGTAAAACACTGGGAGGGGGTTGACTCTAGCAGTTATCCAGCCTGACAGTGCTTTCACTGCCATGCTTGGGGGCTTTACTTCAAAGGTCTTGGGGAGAGAATATGAGCAGTTGTGGATTTGATTCTTTCAAATTCAGTATGTTTTGGCAATATAAATCTGCTTGTGGGAGTTGATGTCTTTACATGCCTGGAATCGCTGCCAGCTTTTTTGGTATTTAAAATAGTTGTGTGGAGAGCACCTCAAGTATTTAATAAAACTTTCTTTTCTCTACAGGTTCTGCGCTGAATACAGCTGGCAACTCTACTGCACCTGAAGGTGGAGGTGAGGTACTGAGAGGAGAGAAAAAAACACTTGAACTGTTAGACTGGGTAGCGCAACGCATGTGGTGAGCAGGGAAGCCTGGCTGTAGGGAGCTTCAGAACTGGCGCTGACCACATACTTTCAATTGTTTTTCAAATCTATCACACTAAAGAACCCCTGAATGTTGCTGATCCATGTGGCAGAATTATGTCCATGAGATTGGAATCACATGGAATTTCTGCCAAAAGCAAACTAAAGTCCTGGCTTCTAGTCAGTAATTTAGGGGGACCACAACTGCAAACTTGTTTCTAACTCAACTGGCTTTCTTTTTTGTGATGGTGGTTCTACCTCCTTTTTCCCCAACAAACAGTTTCCTGCCTGGTTTTTAAACTGTTTTTCATTGGGCTTTATTTAAAGCACAAAAACAACAACAAAATTTTAATGACCAAACTGCATATTTCTGCCAACACTATGGCCTGGTCTACACTAGGAGTTTATGTCGAATTTAGCAGCGTTAATTCGACTTAACCGTGCACCCGTCCACACCAGGAAGCTAATTAGTTCGACCTAGAGGGCTCTTTAGTTCAAATTCTGTACTCCTCCCCGACGAGGGGAGTAGCGCTAAATTCGACATGGCTATGTCGAATTAGGCTATGTGTGGACGGAAATCGACCTTAGTAGCTATCCGGGAGCTATCCCAGCCACACAGGAAATGCCCAGGGAAAATTTGACATGCTCCGGCACCTTGTGGATGTTCTGCAGGACCGCAGGCAGGAGGACAGAGCCCCCCTGCACTGTATCTGCAACCGCCCTCCCCCGCCACAAAGTCCCCAACCCCCCTCACCCAAAGTAACAAGAAGAAGGGGCAACAGGGGCCGTGAAAACTGTCACTGCACCCCTGCAGAGTGCACAAATACAAGAAGGCTCTCATTCCCTAAATGTTGAGAAGTCCTTCCCTTCCTGGCTCACCAAAGCCCCAATCCCAGTTTCATCCCCTAACTGTGTAGTTGATTATTAAAAGTAGTTTGCTGTTAATTACTATTTCTGTCAAGTTTTTCTACAGAAGACTGTCTGTGAAGGGGAGGGAAGGGGGTTGTTAATTGCGTAGGACAGTCACCTTTACCAGGGTACAGACATGGGGGCAGGATCAACAGCAGGTCACACATACAGTGCAGTCAGTAGACACCCTGGTCGGTCTGGGAGGTGTTTTCCATGTTCTGTGTGGGTGGGGGGTACGTGACTTTGTGGCATGGGAGGGCGGTTACAGAACTGATGCAGCGGTCCTTGTCCCGGACCACAGAGCCACGCAGCAGGGAATCTGTAACCGTCCTCCCCCGCCACAAGGTCACATAGCCCCCGCACACAGAGTCCCGAAAAGGAAGGATGGCAGGCTCCGTTGAAACAACCAGTCCGGCACTGCAGACCGCTCTAGGAGCAGGAGCCTGTCATTCCTCGAGTTTAGAAGCGGTGTTAACATCACTGCACACCCTACCCACCACAGTCTGCGTCCCTGTTTCAACCCTTTAACGTGAATTCATTAATAAAGAAAACGTTGTTAATTAACAATGTTCCATTAACTTTATTTTTAAACGTGTGTTGGAAGGGGGGAAACGTGGTGAACAGGGTATGTAACCGCAGAAGAAAGTCAACAGTAACTGAAGCAGGGGCAGGTTCAGCTTCTCTGTAAAGAAACTGAACAGTCACAGGTTACCCTGCTCCCTGAGGAACCTAGCTTTCAAAGCCTTCCGGATGCACAGCGCTTCCCGCTGGGCTCTTCTAATTGCACGGCTGTCTGGCTGAGCATAATCAGCAGCCAGGCGATTTGCCTCAACCTCCCATCCCGCCATAAAGGTCTCCCCCTTGCTCTCACAGAGATTGTGGAGCACACAGCAAGCTGCAATAACAATGGGGATATTGGTTTCGCTGAGATCCGAGCGAGTCAGTAAGCTCCTCCATCTCCCCTTGAGACGTCCGAAAGCACGTTGAATGATGACAGTTACCCAAGACCGCCCTTGACACATTTTTCCCCCCAGCATGCATTGTGGGGAAATCCCAGAATTCAAATGGGCAGCGGGGACTGCGGGAACTGTGGGATAGCTTCCCACAGTGCACCGCTTCCAATGTTGACGCTTGCCCCGTTAGTGTGGACACACAAATTCGACTTTGTAAGGTCAATTCCACAAATTCGAATTAAGTTAAATCGAACTAATCTGGTAGTGTAGACATACCCTATGAAACCTACAGTAATGATGAGCAATATGGGCATAAATGAATATGTACACTCCATTTTTCATATTAAAATTATTAACATTAAAGGCTATAGATTTATTTTCTGTGGGTAAATAGGGTTCAAAATTTCCAGGAGCCATTCAAAGGCCACTTCACAGTATCAATGAAGGTCAGGAGTGCTATTTTACTCTTTTGTATGTTTCCCTTAAAATGTTAGTCTGAGCATTCCTTTAACAGGAGTCTGGATTTCTAAATGCAAAACTCATTAACATCAGTGATTGTAGTTCTATGCAGTCTGTGTCAAGGAATTAATTACCCATTCAGTATCTTCCAGAGCCAGTGGTTAGATGATAAATGATCTTATTCTAGTAAGAACAGCAAAAGTCTGTCCCTTGAAACCATCTGTTTGGGTAATTAGAAACACAGATTACAGCACTCTTTATATCTGTGATACCAGATAACATAACACTAACCTATGATGATATGCTAGGGCAAAAATTGTGGTACCTGGTCTAGACAAGCTGAGTATAATGATTCTGGCCTTTCTAGGCATTTTGGCAAACGTACGACTGGCCAGTGCAGGCTTGGTAAATGAGAGCCTAGAAGCATGTGCAAGAAAACCCTTAACATCCAGTGGTTCATATTATAGAAAACCTTTAAACCCAGATTGGGTCCTCCATTTAAACAGTAGTTTTCCTATTGGTACTACAAGGTACAGATGTGTACAATCCTTTGAAAAGCTACTTTGCTTCATTACGAGGCTCTCTAGGGGTGAGATCATGGTTTCCAAAAGCTAATGATTATCCATTTTAGAATGTGACGTTTATGTGACTACGTTAATTGTTCCTTAAAATGTGATATAATCTAGGGCACTAAATGTAGCTTCATCTACATGGATTGTGGATAAATTCCTGTAGGTTATTGACATGAATTTGGTTTCATATTTTAGCTCACGTTTTTTGTTTCTCTTTAGGGCTTGGCATACTCATTGACATAGGCATTGGCACCGGTATTGGTATTGGTAAGTAACTTAAAACTGAAAAAAATCATTCAGTGCACTAAAGTTATGACAGTTTTAAGATCTGGAGTCAAGGCTATCTTAATATTGCCCTTTCTCCATCTCATAATGTTTTCCCCCTACTTAATTACTAAATACCCTGGGATTTAGGGTATTTATTAATTAATTCTTGAACTTGTCTGCCATTTCTAACGTGCTGTGGTGCCATGTAAAAGCACTGCCATTCTCTGGAGAGAAGCCTGTATTCCTGCTCTTAGCTGTTTTCGCTTCACAATATTTGTCTGAGTTAGGCAGTCTGCTGTGATTCTATCTGAAATGTGTCTGCACAATATTGGGGAACAAAAGGGGAGCGAAGAATCTCATTTCTTTATCCCTAGGGAAATCAAAATGTTATGTTTTATTTAACTTTGTTACTAAATTGTTCTTTGGTTTGGGTTTTTTTTTAAAGTAGTTCTTGGTGCAGTTGCTGCAATTATACCATTGGCAGTTTTGAAGAAAAATAGGTAAGCAAGCCCAAGATATAAGTATTTCCTTTTTTTGAGAAAAAAAAAGGTTGTTTAGATGACTGAGACTTTTCTTGTATGTAGCTGATGTCAGAAAAAATACCGTGTATGCAGCACTAAAGGGATGGCATTTAGTCATTAAATGAAGATGGTGTTTAGAATTACTTCTCTAAAATTTATCACAAGCAAAAATGTAGAAGTTTTTATAAAGCAACTTAAAAGGACTGCTTTCTCCACTGACCCTGTTACTTCACTTAATGCTTGTTGGATACGCCCAGGAAAATCTATTCTGCATTAAAGAACACTAGTATTAAAAAGGCAGCTTGCCTTTGTCCTATGTTTGTTAATAGATAACTGTTTGTCTATTGCATTTGCTGGAACAAGCATTTTGTCGTTATATAGAAATCAGTAATGTATTGAGAAAATCAGTTTGTTGAATAGTAAGTGTTTAGAATAGAACTATGTCAATTGCTTTATACACTTACAGCTTAATTCATTTGCTAAACAAAATAACAACACTACTTTGCAATATAATAAGGAAGTTTAACCTATGCTTCACATTGACTTGTGGGGGAATGGACTAGTTACCATGCAGATTTTTTTGCATCCTGTACTACCACTGTTGAGTTGTGCAAAAGTATACATGGATGTGGGGAGGGAAACAGGGGGAAAATTTGACTCCTGAGGTTGTCATATTACATCTGACGTATCATAGCTCATTGTCCCTTCTCTTAGAATTCCTAAGTAACAAATGGTGTAGCTTATAATTGTCTTTCTTGAAATGTGTCTGTACTATTACTTCAATAACCACCTGCGGCAGTGAATTCACAAGTTCCCTACATGTTATGCATGCTTCTCACTACTTGGTATATTCGGCAACTGTAGAAAAGAATTCCTGAAAACAGAAACCTTTAAAAAATCTTTATTTTTAAAACAGCACGTTCCAAAAAGAAGGTTGTGGAGTTGTACAACTCCTTCCCCCCTCAGCAACACCTTATCCCTCATGTCTAAAGAGAAAAATGTACAGATGAGAAATTGTTTTCATATTATATGATGTCCCCCAAAATTTGTCATTGTTGGTTGCTTCCTCTGAGTATCAATAAAACAGCAATACTTGATTTGATCCCAAACAAGGCGAAAACTTTCCCCCTTGGTATTAGCAGGTTTCTAACACACACCACACAATCCCAATGAATATTTTAACTTCTTGAAAGTGTGGGACATAAGTTTTTGGTGTATTTTGGAGGAAGTTTTACAAAGAAAAACAATGTTTTATAATATCTTGCTCTTGCTACTGTTAAAATTTCCAAGTAGTAAGGGTTCTACCATTTCCCCGGTAGAGAATACCACAGCTTAATGCATGTTGCCATCAAAATGGCTTCCTAATAGCCTAAATTTAATCTTAGTTCATTTATAAGCTCTCCTTTTAGAAACTATTAATTTTTTTCTTCTATTTCTGCAAACATATTTTATTCAATTAGTGTTCTCTCCTTTTTCTGCTGTTCCGTTCTTACATTAGAAATCCAGATCCAGGAAGCTCCAATTTCCAAGAACATATCAACTACCAATGGATGAAACAAAATCTAAACTGGGTCTTGAAAGGCATATTTTGTAATAGAAAAATATCTTCTTCCACTTAAAAATATGTAGATGGTGTCTTCTGATTCAGTTATTTGAGAGAACAGGGTAGAATTATACCATGTTAAATTCAAATTGAGAATATAATCTACAGGTTCTTATTTCTTCTAACCTTTTCTTTCTTGATGTGAACTGAAATGTTGCATGTGACATCATTGTTGGGTTAACCACTAATATACTAGATTTCTTCTATATAATGTTTTTCTGCAAACACAACAGACTTGAACATTGTGTTCTTTCAGTCTTTTAAATAAAGTTGATTGAAAAATGATATCTAACATGTAAATCTAATCTCTATTTCATTACTTCTATATGTCTCTATTTTAATATTGAAGGAACAAATCATATTGTGTTCTTTGGGTGAAAAATAAATGCATAACACAAAGATTATAAGCAAATATAAGATTTTGTTCCATATGGGGACATGTACTAGTTGTTCATCAAACTAATCAAATTCCTCCCCTGAATAGCTTTGCTCTCTTTAGTATATATCACAAAGAGGTTCAGAAATTGATTTCATTAGGACTTTAGTACTTTACAAGGTATTTGCAGTAGCCATTATTAACCAAGATTATATTCAATATGACTAGAAACTGAAACTAATATTCCTCTTTAAAAATGTAGCTTACATACATTGATGTAGATGTTGACTCCTGATACGGGGGGAACTTCCAAAGGAATTCCTCAGCTCAGCTTTATTTTATAGTGAGGAATGGGGCATGGGGGACCCAGGAATAGTTTGGTTCTTTTATGTAAATAACATTTTTTCATTGTTTGTCCTTGCAGTTACTAACTCTGCTTACTAATTAGCCCTAGCCCCTGTTATAGCCATAATGCATGTTTTCTCCTACTTTTTCTATTGTTAGGGAAATATTATGAACACTGCTTTAACATGGAATCAATTGAAAATATATTTATATTGTATGCTATTATTAGACATCTGGTAATTTTTTTTTATTTAAAAAATTAACATCTACTGACTTTTTAATACAAAACTATTTGTTCTTGAAGGTACTGTAAAGTACAACATCTGAAAAGTTTAAAGTATCATATAGACTAAAGTCTAAAGCTGTACAAGACTAAAATATATAACTATTTTGATATTAACTGTTTTTGTTTTTTGTTTTTTTCAGGATGAAGGTTGGTGCTAGTTAATGGCCTACAAATTAACAGACAATATTGGAAGAAGAGAATGGAAAAGTTTTAGGAAATAAGCTTCATACATTTGCACTGAATTTCGGTAGTGAAAATAGACCCCTCTCAGGCACTTTCACTACAACTTTTCTCCTTTGAACTGGACTTGTAATTGGAATCCACTGCATTTGAAAAAAGCAAAAAGTAAAAGGGAAGTGGATCATCCCTTTTGTCTTTAAAAACTGGTTTCTGAAGCAAGCAAAGGCAGTTGGCAGCATCAAAATTACTTGCTGTTCTGTACACGCAGCTGGCTCCTTATTCTGACTCTCCATAGTGCTAAATGTTTCACCCGTTAAAGAACGTGTTGGCCATCTGAGTGTGGCATAGTTTGGATTGTGGGTTTTAGCTGAAGGTGGCAAGAGAGCCTGTTTAGATGCCTGCTTACAGGCTTCCATCATGATGTGCGTAATATTAGTCTTTAAATCTAAATGTCAAAGTGCCAGACTCTAAATGGAATGTTGTGGATTCTTGATGTGACATTTCTTCAGATTTAGTTTTCAGCTACAGATGTTTGTTGAAGTGAGAATCTCTTCAAATAAATCTACCTTTCGTTCCCAGCTCTATAACTTCGGTTTCTTTTTACAAATTTGAGATATAGTGTCTCCCCTAAGAGAAAAGAGTGAAGTGTGTGAATTTACGTGGGGTTCCAGAGATGTTCAGAATACTCATCACTGAGTTTTTAATAAAATGTACTGAAAATAAGGCATCCTGTTTCTTCCCCCACACTCAACTAGCACTTTATAAGAAGTAAGCAATGAGATCAAAAGTGTACTCCATAGCAAGTTCTCCAGTGGTTTAGTGACTAAATTTAATGTTTGTTTAATTTAATGTTTTAGTAATAAAATGTCTTTGGAGGTCTGAAAACAAGCTTTTTAAATTCAGGAAATGGCACTCTCTGCTGGTAAAATGGAGGTGATTGTAATCCAATACCTTATTATAACTTATTTTATAATTTAAAACATGTTTATATTTTTTATAATCCCAGCTATGTTGAGTTTTGCATAAATCTTTCCACAGGTGGTGAAACTGTAACTGAAGGAATTTGTGGGATTTATGATGTCATCTTTTTAATGTATTTTTCTTAAATAAAAGGAATACTGAATGAAGACTCTAGTATCCTCTTTTTTCCATAGTTGTTACTATAAACTGATTATTTACAGGTGATGCTGAAATCTAACCCTCTGTCGTGATCCAGTCACTAGCTGCTAGCAGAACAGAAGAAAATGTGTCCTTTTCCTCTTGCAAATAATCATCTTTCTTTTCTAGGGTACAGGGATTTTCCCTGACAAATGTAAAAGGGCTGTCATTTTGTTGAATAATTCCTCTTTGTCCGGCCTGGGGTCCCACAGGATCTCTGTCAGGAGGAGATCCCACTGCAGCTGAGCTGTGGGCAATGCTCTGGCAACAACCTGCAGCCACAACTTCCCCCTGGACCCTGCCTCCTGTTACAGTGTGAACAAGCACTGGGAGGAGCAGCCGGAAGTGGTGCTGTGGTGCATTCCTTCTGACTTAAATCCCTGATGTTCATCACAGGGTCACAGTCTAACAGGGACAAGAGCCTCTTGCTGGGGATGCATCTCCTGCTCTGGAGCAATACGGGAGGGAAGGGGGAGGGGCTATGCATGCTTCCCATCCCAGTTCCCTGAGTCCACACTATTTCCCACTCTCCTCCCCCCACATAATGGGGAAGATCAGGGACCCATCCATATACTAATTTTAAACTACACTTTGGTCCTATGCATTAGACCTCAGCTAGGGGTCCTGCTGATTTTTTTTTTTTTTTTTTGGTAATGAAGCAGCAAAAAGGTTAAGAATGTTGGACGTGTAAAAACAATCTCTTCTTATTTCTAGTTAGGGAAAATGAGCCTTGCAGTCTGTCCCAAGGGGCACACTGAGGCTATTACGATCCAAGTGTCTCTCTCTAATCTGCTGGCTTTGGAATTAGGTTTCTCTGAAAGGCCAAGAAGGAATATTTAAGGAGAGGGATGGGCAGTGACTAGGAGATTTTTAGAGTCACATTTCCCATCAAAGGTGTCTCTCCTTTGATGAGGTGTTTTGAAATGTGTAACTATTTAAGTATCTCCCTCATTCAGTCACAGATGAGACCTTCAAATGCAGGTTCCACAGAGAAGGAAATGACAAAAGGAAGGGAACATAAGACTGAGGAGGGATGCTTGTGTGGTACTTAAACTACAGGAAGAGTAGAGATACGGGGGTGTTTCCAACTCTGCTTTTGGCTCTACCGCACATTGCATTATTGATTAGTACTGCAGTAGCACCGAAGAGCTCCATGTGTGTACCAGCACTCCATTGTGCGAGGTGCAGCACAAACACCGAACAACAACCAATCTGTTGTAGCTACATCAATACCCACTGTCCAGTCATTCTAGGTCAAAAGTTTTCAGCCTGTGGGTCCACAGATGGTCTCAGATTTCCAAAGGGGGCCACATCTCCATTCCAAATTATTTAGGAGTCTGCAAATGGAAAAAGGTTTCACTGGTTTAGGTCATTGTATTACTGTATTTTCTGTTAGTGATTTGATGTATGCTTCTTTCATTGCACTCCACGTCCCATTTTAAAGCTGGATTTGGTTCAAATGGCTCCTTAGGGCCTGCACACCTGAGAAGCAGCTGCTTGTTTTAAATGGTGGTAGATGTTTCTTGAAGGCTGGATCCTGCAAGTGTGCTGAGCACCCTTCACAACAAGGAGTGGACAGTGCTTAGTACCTTGTGGGATGAGATTCTGCAAAAGTATTTTCCTGTTCAGCTGGGGTTATTGTGAAATTATACTGTTCTAGAATTCACCACCACCCTTCACTTAAGAAAGCTGCGAAGCAGGTAAGCGCATCTCACTGCTGAAAACTAAGACCTATGCATCAGGAATGTTGGCGTTCTGGACCAAGGGACTTTACTACATACTGTTTTGTCTATGGATGTGTATGAGAAACACAGCACAAAGAGAGAGACAGAAAGAGCAGAAAACAAGACAGCCTGTGCAAGCAGTATCAGCTGGTAACAACACTGAGAAAAGCTTAAAAAATGGAGGTACTCTGCTAGCTGAAATAAGTTTGGTTTTGCGAGAGAGGAAAAACACACACAGTTTGCTTCCTCCTGGGCTGAAGGAAACAGGACTTTGTACGTTCTTTGTAAATAAACAAGATTGCACCAAAGGTAGCAAACTTCCATCATCAATTTCTCCTCCCATTTGGAACAACCTACAGGACTCCAAATTTTGGCTAACCACTCAGGTCAAACGGGATAACAATATTGACTCAAAACCAAGGTCACTAAAGCTTTACGGTAGAAAAGAGACACAGCAGTACTATATATTAGAGGTATTTAAGAAATAAACTAGGTATTCATGTAAACACATTCCAGAAGGCTTGCACAGATACACCCCAACATAGATTTATGGCATAAACCTATTCCTTGAAGATAGGGATGCAGTGACCCCTCCAAAGATAAGGACAGGATGACAGAACAATAGCTAGAGATGTTTTGTTCGAACCAGCAGGTACGGGATGTAGGGTCAGTAACACGTTGGTCACACATCAGGAGTGCAATATGTAACTTATTTGTATCAATGTAGAAAAGAGGAGTTATAGGAGCAGCATCTTCGTCCAGTCTAGGGGACAGCAGAAGGTCCTGCTGCTGATTGAGCCAGTTCCGTAGTGACAGACATACCTGTGTTCGTATCCCTATTGCGTCTGCCAGGCGCTAGGACTGTGCCTTGTTGACAATAAACCTGGTTGAGTGCCTTTTGCCTCTGAACCAGGTCTGTCATTTTTCTGGGCAGTTCTATCAAGGTCTGCTGAGCCGGGTACCTGCACGGAGCCAGGACAGCATACAGAGCACACATGCATGCCAGCTAACCAGAGGATGGTTGTGTAGATCGTGCCCTGGTTCTCTCTTCTCCCCTGCCCTCTTGCAGTTCCCAGTGCAGAGTCTGTCTCTCTTCTCCCCTGCCCTCTTGCAGTTCCCAGTGCAGAGTCTGCTTCAATTATTTCAGGCTGTCAGCATTTTTCCTGGAGATGCCTGTGAGAGAAGGGAAATGGTAATGTCTAACAGTTAATAACTCAGCCAGACGTGAATGGAATTTCAAAGCTGAAAGGACAAGGCACCCCTGTGATCTTGGCATAAATGTCAGTGTTTCTTCTCCTGGATCAGAGCTCTGCCTGCACTTACTCTTCTCCCATAGGTGCCAACTGTGTGGGTGCTGCAGGGCTGAAGCGCCCATGGAAAAATATGAGTGGGTGCTTAGCACCCACTGGCAGCCAGCTCCCCTCTTTCCCCCAGTGCCTCCTGCTCATTGGCGGCCCTGATGATCAACTCTTCCCCCTCCCTCCCAGCACCTACTCTCTGCCGCAATCAGCTGTTTTGCAGCATACAGCCAGCTCTGGGAGGAAGGTGGAGCAGCTGAGACAGGGCGCACTCAGGGGAGGGGGCAGAACTAGGTGAGAAGAGGCAGGATGGGGGCAGAGCAGGGGGTTGAGCACCCCCCCAGGCCCAAAGGAAGCCAGTGCCTATGTCTTCTCCCCACACAGCAATAAGATTCAGCACCCTCTGTGTACTCCGTGCTGGAGGTTGTTTGCGGCCTTGAGTCTCCATGATCAGCTGTGCTGGCGAGCTCTCCATGCTGATCAAACAGAAAATGAAAATTCTAAAGTTCCCTGGGGCTTTAACGGGGATGTGACTGTTTCCTGTGTACCTGGCTGACATGCAGTGAATTGAAAGTGCTCTCCAGAGCGGTCACAGCAGAGCACTGTGGGACACCACCTGGAGACCAATTAATTTGAATTACACAGCGCACTGTTTACACTATTCCCATGTCGACCAGTGGATGTTGCATCAATTGCAACGCCTCTCATGAAGGTGGAGTACAGAAGTCGACGTTACAGGCCACTTAGGTCGGCGGAAGGGACTCGGTAGTGTAGACACGTTATTAAATCGACCTAATGCGGCCTATGCTGACCTAACTTTGTAGTGTAGACCAGGCCTTAGTCATCTGTCAAGCACCTAGCCTGTTTGGTTATTATAAAATACCATTGTCTTCACTCTTCGTGACAACGTTTACATTCATTTTGCAGAGAGTCAGTAACAACTGGAAAAATTAGTAAAGGTTTTGGGGCAAATCCTGCAGTCTTTAAATAAGGACTGGGTATGTACTGACTAAACAGCCATCAAAGTCAGCAACTCTGGCTTAATTTAAGGATTGAGGAATGATTTCAGGTGTTGGCCTATTGTTTGGGATGAGGAACAGGTGGCTGGGCTAAGGGCCTGCTTTACCCTGGGAAGGATACCCAGAGCCTGGGGAAAACACACTGAGGAAAACACACTGGTATTCAACCTCTTGGTTAACTATCACCCATGCCCCTCTCTTCTCCCAGGGGCTCATTACTGGAGTCAACTGACTGTTGAATTCCCCAGAAACAAAAGGAAAAGTAGTCATTTCAGTAAATATTTTCAGCTGTGTTCACCTTCACACAAGGCCTGGAGGGCTCAATATGGTTAATTGGGCCAATTAACTGTCCAGTCTGCACCTGGAGGAGACTGGGATTTAAGTAGATCAAGTGCAACTGGGTCCTTCTGTTGCTAGGGCTTCCATATAAACCAGGAAGCCCTAGCAACAGAAGGGGCTGGAAGGAGGGAGTCTTTAGTTGCTTTTTAGAAGAAGGAAAGTGTATTAGGAACTAGATGCTAGTAGTTTATGGTTATGCTTTGGGAGAAAGATGTGTGGCTTGGTAAGCCCAGAGAAAGGGGAGAGGCAGGTGAGGCCCAGAGGAAAAGCAACAAGATATGGAGGAGGTCAAACTTTCTCTGCTAATGAAAGGGCCCCTGAGCCAGGCCCTGGAAGAGAGGGTGGCCCTAGGTCCCTCTACTAGCTACTGAGGAAGTGGTACCAGCTGGGTAGTCAGTGGTAAGACTGCCTGAGACCATCTCTCATGAGAGAGTTTGCAAACCCAGATGGGGAAACAAATGGTGACTTGGCCAGGAGGCAGAATCATGAAGAGGAGACTGGGGTTCCTGGAGTGGAAAGGTCCCCAGAGTGACAGATGAGGAAAGAGACGCTGCTATAGGAGGACACAATACCTGGCCACAGCTAATAGCTGGGATAGCTTGAAGAAGGCACCACTAGTGGTGAGGTTACCCCTTGAGATGCTGTCAGTCCCTTGGGGCACCATTTTGCAGTCCCCTCACTAAACCCACTCATCCAATGATTTTCCAACTAAATTATTACGTTACACCCTGCTGATTGATTGCCAATGATCACCAGCAGGGCAACTGGTTTAGTAACTGCAAGAGTTTCCCTTTGGGCACCTCTGGATGCCAACTGTTTGCAGTGATGCAGAAGCAGCTTCTTCAAAACAAGGTATGATTGTCGGGGCAAAGGATTGGTAACACTTTTCATCCCAGAAAGGCTAATGTGACTCTGGGGGAAATGCATCAGTATTCTGACCACTTGCTAGGTACCAGTCATACCCCCAGCCCCCAATGAGCTCAGGACTAGCATAATCTGAGCGTTGAATTCCCCAGAATGCAAGAGCCAGGTGTGTGTTTGTTTTTTACATTCCTTGGTAACCACTTCCTTCCACTTAGCTGATCCACGAATGTTTTATAGGGATGTATAATTCAAGGATCCAGGTCTTGTGTATATTCACTATTTCAGTTGTGTTGCTCTCTTAGGGAACTGAACACGCCCCATTTCAAGTGGCTTTATTCCTGCTGCCCCCTTGGCTCTAACGCAATGGTCCTGGGTCTGGAGAGAGAGGATTGAACTAGTCCCGACAGGTGTTTGTCTCTGGAAGGCACCGCACGGCGGAGCCCCGCGGGGGAGACGCAGGGGGTCGCTGGCTGCACAGGCGGGGGAGGCTGTTGCGCTTGGCGGGGGGCACAGAGGGAGGGAAACCCGCGGCCGGCTGGGCACATCCCTTACACTCAGCCTGATGCGCACAAGCCCCGCACCTGCTCCGAGCCTGGCGCGGCCGCACTGCGGGGTTGTGCGGGCTCCGCGCTGGGGGCCCCGGGGGCTGGAGGCGGGTGAAAAGGGCCGAGGGACATGACACTGGAACAGCCGGCGCGGGTTAGATCCGCCGCCCACGCTCCGTGTAACGGGCCCATGGCCGCGCGTGGGCTTGGGCAGGGCCTCCCACGGTGCGGGCTGGGCGCTGAGCCCGGGGGCGAACCAGTGACCCGGCCAAGCGCAGCGCCCCCGGGTCAGGTACCTGCTGCCCGGACAGCACGTGGGTGCCAGGCAATGACACCAGCCCCGCCCCGCCCGGCTGAGACTCCGCCCCCTTCCCGCATGGCCCCGCCCCCTCAGCCCTGAGCCGGGGCGGCCCGGGGGCTGCAGCAAACGCTCCGCAACCTGCGCCCCGCCAGTGACCCCCCCCCACGCCGGCCCCGCCATGGTCTCGGCTCTGCGATGCCCGCCCGGGGGCTCCTGCTGCTGCCCCTGCCCGGGGCTCGCGGTGAGTGGGGCGGGGCTCGCCTCCCTCCCCGGCTCGCTGGTTTCGGAGCCTTCCCCGCCGCGGGATGCGCTTCAACCGGGATCCGGTTGTGTCCCGCTTCATTCTGTTCCCGCTCCTAGAAACCGTGACTGGCCGCGGGAGCGGAACCGGCTCGTGGCCGGCTGGGATCGGTAGAGCGGGATGGTCCGTAACGCCCGGGCCGTGCAGAGTCTGCCTGGGGCTTGCACGCTCCTGCCGGGGTGTCAGTGACACTCTTGTATCAACCCCCACAGCAAACCAGCTGCAAAGCAGCGATGGGAACAATCCATCCACATTGTCCCCAAGGAAGCGAGTTACAGGGATTGCCCAGTTCTGTTAAACAGCCTGTATCTCTTATAGCGGACTTGCTTCCCCCCTGCTTCTGTCTGTCTATGGCTAGGCCGGTGTGGCTCTCCTCCGAGGTTCAGTTTTGCTGAGGTGCAGGGGAGTGAGGAGTAGCTATCCTGTTGGCAGGGGCGGTTCTATGTATTTTGCTGCCCCAAGCACGGGAGTCAGGCAGCCTTTGGAGGCATGCCTGCAGGAGGTCCGCAGGTATTGCGGATTCGGCAGCATGCCTGTGGGAGGTCCTCCGGTCCCACAGCTTTGGCATACCTGCCGCCTAATTGCTGCTGAAGCCAGGAGACTGGCGGACCTCCCGCAGGCATGCTGCCAAAGGCTGCCTGACTGCCGCCCTCAGGCAACTGGCAGGCCACCATCCCCAATGGCTTGCCGCCCCAGGCACCGCTTGGAGCGCTGGTGCCTGGAGCTGCCCCTGAGTGACATGGAAACCTGGAAAAGCTCCATGTGGGGGGAGAGGCTGGCAACATGAGACTGACTACTCACATGGAGGGGAGGGCCGGACAAGGTCTTCTGCTTTTCGCTTGGAGCTGGGTGGGGAAGCGGGGGAGGAGGACAGAGTGGAGTTTATTCAGCTTCTGTCCTCACTTAGTCCGCAGAAGAATACTGGAGCTGATTGACAAAACTTTGTTGAAAAACTTTCAAAGTCCTTTTTTGAAAAAGCAAATTGTTTTGAGAAAAATGGTCAATGTTATTAAGTTTTATTTTCCATGTCAGTTTTTCCCCAAAACTTATATCAATGTTATTGAAATGGCCAAGAAACTTACTGAAAACTCTATTTTATGTGAGCTTTTTAAAAAATGGATCATCTAATAGAATCATAGAAAATTAGGGTTGGAAGGGACCTCAGGAGGTCATCTAGTCCAACCCCCTGCTCAAAGCAGGACCAGTTCCCAACTAAATCATCCCAGCCAGGGCTATGTCAAGCCTGACCTTAAAAACCTCTAAGGAAGAAGATTCCACCACCTCCCTAGGTAACCCATTCCAGTGCTTCATCCCCCTCCTAGTGAAAAAGCCTTTCCTAATATCCAACCTAAACCTCCCCCACTGCAACTTGAGACCATTACTCCTTGTTCTGTCATCAGGTACCACTGAGAACAGTCTAGATCCATCCTCTTTGGAACCCCCTTTCAGGTAGTTGAAAGCAGCTATCAAATCCCCCCTCATTCTTCTCTTCTGCAGACTAAACAATCCCAGTTCCCTCAGCCTCTCCTCATAAGTCATGTACTCCAGCCCCCTAATCATTTTTGTTGCCCTCTGCTGGACTCTTTGCAATTTGTCCACATCCTTCTTGTAGTGTGGAGCCCCAAACTGGACACAGTACTCCAGATGTCGAATAGAGGGTAATGATCACGTCCTGCGATCTGCTGGCAATGCCCCAATTTATACAGCCCAAAATGCCGTTAGCCTTCTTGGCAACAAGGGCACACTGACTCAATCCAGCTTCTCATCCACTGTAACTCCTTGGTCCTTTTCTGCAGAACTGCTTTCTAGCCATTCGGTCCCTAGTCTGTAACAGTGAATGGGATTCTTCCATCCTAAGTGCAGGACTCTGCACTTGTCCTTATTGAAGCTCATCAGATTTCTTTTGGTCCAATCCTCTAATTTGTCTAGATCCCTCTGTATCCTATCCTTACCCTCCAGCATATGTACCACTCCTCCAAGTTTAGTGTCATCTGCAAACTTGCTGAGAGTGCAGTCCACACCATCCTCCAGATCATTAATGAAGATATTGAACAAAACCGGCCCCAGGACCGACCCTTGGGGCACTCCACTTGAAACCAGCTGCCAACTAGACATGGAGCTGTTGATCACTACCCGTTGAGCCCAACAATCTAGCCAGCTTTCTATCCACCTTAGTCCATTCATCCAGCCCATACTTCTTTAACTTGCTGGCAAGAATACTGTGGGAGACCGTATCAAAAGCTTTGCTAAAGTAAAGGAATAACACATCCGCTGCTTTCCTCTCATTCACAGACCCAGTTATCGCCTCATAGAAGGCAATTAGGTTAGTCAGGCATGACTTGCCCTTGATGAATCCATGCTGACAGTTCCTGATCACTTTCCTCTCCTCTAAGTGCTTCAGAATTGATTCCTTGAGGACCTGCCCCATGAATTTTCCAGGGACTGAGGTGAGGCTGACTGGCCTGTAGTTCCCCAGATCCTCCTCCTTCCCTTTTTTAAAGATGGGCACTACATTATGTTTGGTAAGACGTATGTGGGAAATCTAATTTTTTTGCTCACTCTTGAAACTATTCCTGTTGAGGTTTCTGCAGGTAAACCAGGAGCATATCCAGGGGCGGCTCTAGGCACCAGCAAAAGAAGCTGGTGCCTAGGGCGGCAAAATCTAGGGGGCGTCCCCTGCGGCCGGGGGGGGGCGGCTGGCTGGGCCGGCGGACCTGCCGCAGTCATGCCTGCGGGAGGTCCGGAGCCCCGGGACGACTGGACCTGCCGCAGGCATGACTGCGGAGGGGGCGCTCGTCCCGCGGCTCGGCGGGACCTCCCGCAGGCATGACTGCGGCAGCTCAAGCGGAGCCGCCGGACCCGCGAACCGTCCGCAGCCGCGGGAGGTCCAGCCGAGCCACGCGGGACCAGCGGACCCTCTGCAGTCATGCCCGCGGGAGGTCCGCTGCTCCCGCGGCTCGGGGGCGCCTCCCGCGCATGACTGCTTGGGGCGGCCAAAAAGGTAGAGCCGCCCCTGAGCATATCTGCCTGTCTTCACAGGAGACCAGATCTGAGTGTCTGTCAGCTCTAAGCACAGCTGGAACTCTGGAGAAATGACATAATGTCCACAAATGATAAGTAACAAGACAGGGCAGGTCCAACATCTCATGCTGCCTAATGGGACCTCTCTTGTCAAAGACTGTACTTATGTGCATGCATGCTCTCTCCCCCTCCCCTCCCAACCCCATATCCCCACAATTGCCTGTGACAGAACTGCCATTGCAAATGGTCATTCATTCAGCAGGTGTAGTTTGATACTTTATCTAGCCTTTTCTTAACTAAAGTAAAGACTAAAGCTTGCCTACAAGGTTCTATCAAAACCGATGCCCCCAAGGAATTTGAGAACATGGCATCAGACCTACTGATACTTTTCTGCTTTTCCTTAACACAATGTTTCAAAAAAATAAGTGGTATTTGGGAGGACAGGCAGAAGTGTTGAGACATGTTGTCATATCTCTGCAGGGCCCATGTGTATGTGCTTTCAAATCTGTTCATATTCTCCTGATAAATAAATCTGATTCCACAGAAGTACCTTCACTTCGTTTCCCAATGATGCTGATGTTCTTTGTAAAGAGCTTTGAGATCTGCTGAAGAAGAGCTATGTAGTGTTGGTTGTTTATGTATTGTATAAGTTCTTATACTGCTCTCATCACCATAATATCTGTCTCTTCCAGTATTGCATTAAATAATATGACTATGCATCTGGCATGTGTGTGTGTGTGTGTTTTTTTTTCCCACCCCCCTCATCAGGAGAGAAGCATGTGGGTTTTAGGTTTTGGGGTTTTTTAAATGTCTTTCATGTCACATTCTTGTAGAGAAGAACTATTTCTCAATAAGATTTCCTGGTTATGTATGTCCTTAAACTTTTTTTTTATTTTTGCTCTTAGGTAGTTGTGATGACCCACCTTACATTTGTAATACTTTTCGAGATCATTCTAACAGCAACTTGTTTCCGGCTGGGACTGTAGTGAAATCCAACTGTGTGGGAGGTTATGAGTTAATCCCTGGAATATCCTCTGCAAGTGTTACCTGTCAAAAAGATTTTACATGGTCTGAACATCAAGAATTTTGTCGGAGTAAGCATATTAGTCTTTGGTTTAGCTTTCTTTGTTTTAATTGAGCTACAGAATTAACACAAATTTAGGAAGCTCTACTCTATAGTCAGGGTGTGTGTCTTCTGGCAATTCTTACTTTAACAGTAGGAAGTGGGTCATAGTTAATAGTTTACACATTCATGAACAAATCTCTTGCTCCCACCCATGATCGCCATATTACCATTGGCAGAATATAACCGTGGTGGATTCTACACAGCAATCGGTAGTGTAACACAGCAATCGGTGTTTAGAACCATGCTGAAAATCAAAATTTCCTGCCAACTTCAATTCAAATAGTTACCCAGAAGAAAACTGGAAAGGGTACTCCTCAATCCACGAGGCACGCCTAGTAACACTCATGGCAGGAAGAAATGATTTGCTGTGTCTGTTGATGATATAAAACTTCCACCAAAAACCAGCCTCTTCAAAAATGTGAAGGAAAAGCTGACTTTCTATAGCTAGCAAAATGTTCACCTGCTCCTTGTAAATGAATCTGCAGAATTGTGTTTGCTCTGATTTAACGATGATGGTTGTGTTTCACAGAAATTAGATGTCCATCTCCAGATATTACCAATGGAAAAGCAATACCTAGAAAAGAAACCTACATGTATGAGGACAAGATTCGCATTGAATGTAATCCCGGTTACGCCCTCAAAGACAAGAATGGATTAATTAAGTGTGAATGTAAGGGTGCATGGCATCCTCCATTACCAATTTGCGACCTGGGTATGTATAAATGATAAAGAACTCTGACATGGTGACCTGCTATCCCTGACCTACTCCCAAACAATGTAATTGTTGCATAATTATATATTTATATTATGGTAGCACACAGAGGCCCCAGTGGGGAAAGAGGGCCTCTCCCTTCGCTCCCACACCCACCTCCTCCCTTCTTGCTTCCCCTCTTCTGCTTCTATCACCCTGAATCTCTGTCTCCCCCTTCAGTCCTCTCTTGAAAGGTCCTGAGGATCCCGTGTCCTTCTTAGAACACTGACCCTGGTTTCCTGGCCAAATTCCAGCTCTGCCGTTGCACTCTGCCTCCCTCTGTTTCTCCTGCAGTTTGAAAAGGATGTGGTGTTTTCCTTCACTTAGGCCCTCATTCCACAAAGTCCATGAACACATGCTTAACTCTAAGCACGGGCGTAGTGTTGATTTCAGTGGAGCCACTTCCATGCTTAACATTAAGCACGTATTTAAGTGCTTTGCTGAATTGGGCTAGGAGAAGTAGCTGCATTTCTCTGGTGGATGAAGTAGCTCTGGGTGTAACAGGTTGAACAGTGTGATAGAAATGCAGGGTCATTACAATGACTGACAGGCAGGCCAAATGCTACTGGCAGAGACATTTCACAAACATTCTTTCTGCTCCCTTTCTCTACCGTTCTTCCATCATGAGGCAAGGACACACCAAAGGAGTCAATGTATGTTGTTAGCGGCACAAAGGAACAAAGTTGGTGAATGGCACTGCATGAGCTCCCTAGTGGGGTGGTGGTGCTGTCAGACTTTGGTTCATTCCAGCTCCCCCCCAGTTCATTCCAGGGTACTTGCCAGCGACGTGTCAGCAGATCTCTGGTAAAAGAGGAGAAAAGGAACAGATGAAGGTTGGGGTCTGCAGTGGGCAGGCTCAGTTTCCTCTGAAGAAATCTGCAGGGAGAGTAGATGTATGAGTGCCCATGACAGACCCCATTGTTTGTCTTAAGTACACACAGCACTGCATAAACACACAAAACAAGATCCCTGTGCTTGTAGCTGGACTGGCTTTGTGTGACCCCCGCCGACTTGATCCATTTCAAAAAGTGGTTGAAGGATACCACTATTTTCCTTCTACCCAAAGAAGGCATGACCCCACACTATTAGCCAGCTCCAATTTCACACACACACTTTTTTTTTCTTGATGTCCATCCATTACTCTTCTTTGAATGGTTTTAGATCTTTAAATTAATATGACTGAATTGCACATTACAGATTCCTCTGTTTTAAGGGGCTGTTACAGTTTGCAAACCATTTATATAAATGGTGAAGAACTCTGATAGTGACCTCCCATCCCTGATTTTGAAAGGAACATCTAACACTCAGAGTGTAATTGCTGCATACTTATATATTTATATTATGGTAGCACACAGCGGATTCAGTCAGGATCAAAGGTCCTATTGCGCTGAGTGTGAAACCTTGGGAAGTATTTCTTCTCCTCTACTCCATGCTGATTAGGTCTAAACTGGAGTATTGTGTCCAGTTCTGGGTGCCACATTTCAGGAAAGACTAATCAGAGAAAGTCCAGAGAAGAGCAACGAAAATGAGTAAAAGTTTAGAAAACATGACTTACGAGGGAAGATTGAAATAATTGGGTTTGCTTAGTCTGGAGAAGAGAAGACTGAGCGGGGACATATGTTTTCAAGTACATAAAAGATGGAGGAGTGAGAAAAAATGTTCTCGTTAACCTCTGAGGATAGGCCAAGAAGCAATGGGCTTAAATTGCAAGGGTGGTTTAGGTTGGACATGATATTAGGGAAAACTTCCTAATTGTCAGGGTGGTTAAGCACTGGAATAAAGGGCATAGGGAGATTGTGGAATCTATTGGAGATTTTTAAGAGCAGGTTAGACAAACACCTGCCAGGGATTGTCTAGGTAATACTTAGTCGTGCCATGAGGGCAGGGGACTGGATTAGATGACCTCTCAAGGTCCCTTCCAGTCCTACACTTCTATGTGGGGTACATTCTTCCCGACCTAAATGACTGATGTCTTGGCAGTGTGATATCTATGATGGGCAATTTTTATCTTCTCCGTGTCCATAGGCATGCTCAGGTAGTACCAGAAGGTGCACATAAGTGAGTATTGTCTGTGGGCCTTTACTCCCTAATGACAGTAGCAAAATTAAGAACATAGTCCACAGACTGGGCAGATTGCCTTCTAGTTTTACTACTTCTGCTAGGCACCTCTATACAACTTCTCACAGATGTTGTAGATAGAATTAGGCAAATTCACCCCAGCTGCAGTGCAGAGCCTATCTGGTGAATTTCCTGGTGTTTGTGGATCTTCATGGAATGAAGTATTCCCCTGCTACAGGATTTAGTTTGACTGTAGAATGGAATCATATGAAGATTCACCTCCTTCAATTTTGTACACTTGCATTAGCTACTTTTTAATCAAATTTTCCAGATTACTGGAGTGTCTTCCACAATTCTACCTCCATCGCTTTGGAAGCAGAAATGAATCCACAAGGACAAAGCATGTCTCGGTACAGGGTTGGATGGAACCTTGTAGATTTGTAATTCGCTTTCCAATTGCTGTAGTACCATATAGACTCCCCACTATCTGCAATTTTCTCATTTACTGTGAGACTAAGATTGTGTAATATGTCTCTATCTCCCACTTCTACAGTAGACATGATCACTGTGGCGTACCATCACCACTTGTTTGACAACTGATTTTTCTCTGTTTTCTTAGTAGCTAAATTATATGAAGAGCAAAGTCTGCATCTCAGGTCCTTCACATGCTGCTGACAGGTTACAACAGCTTGCCTTTGCTGTTGGATTTCAAAGTACAAATCAGTTGATAGCAAAGGATGCCTGCCAAACATAGAAAGTATGAGGTTTCTCCCATTGCATCATTCTTAGCCCAATTATATACCAATCCTTTAACTAGCAACTGTACCTGAGGAAGATCCTTTTGTCCTTTCCTGCAGGCTATTGTTTACCCCACCTAGAGTATCTGCTCGTCTGCAACAGATTTATTAAACTGTATTGGGGGAATTTTCAGTCTCCCATAAAGTCTCCCAGTACTTTATAACTATTCTTCATTAGCCAGCATTTAAAGAAGGCTGTTTATTGGAGTTAGTGCCTGGACTATATGTCCGTACAAATAAATGCTTTTTGCAGTTCAGATTTCTTGAAGATAAATATGCTCTCTACCTTTAAGGACTAGCCCTGAGTTAAAAAGGCTTCTGCAGAAAGATTGCCCTGGATTAAGGGAACTATGATGGGAGAAGGCCTCCACAGTGCCCTGGTTCCCCCCAGTGGTCCAGAGACCAGACAACATTGCCCCAAGTGTAGATGGTGCTGGGTGAGGCAGAGGGTGGCTGGGATGCCCAGAGGATACAACGATTCTGTGCCTCCCTTAGCAGCCAGCTTCACTGTGACCATTATAAAGATCCCGTCACAGATTAAAGTTGCCATCCCCCAACTCAACCACTGAGTGGGAGCAGTGGTACAAATGCTTCCGGCACCTGCGTCAGTGTTGGGTCAGTTCTCAAAACACTGAGCACGTGAAAAGAGAATTTTAAGCATCCATGAATTTTCAAAAAGCCACAGGCGGGATTAGAGAAACTGGGGGGTGAGATAATATCTGTTTGTTGGAGTTATTAGTTACTCGGGCATTTTCAGAGCTGTAGGCCTATTTCAACGGGCAGCGCTGTTACTGTTTTTTCACGTCACTCTGGCTACCGTCGGAAATACGTGACAATCCCAGAACAGTGTCAGACTAAAACTAACCACTATGAAAAATTACATAGCCTGCTAGAACGAGCTCTGACCCCTTCTTTCACCCTAAACAGTCGTCCTCCTCACCAGCTCGAGAGGGATGGACATATGGGGAAAGGATGACTCATTATACTGGGAGAGTGGTGTGGTGGGAAAATTCAGTAGCTAGTGGGGATGGGTGAGGAACCCGGGACTCCAGGAGAGTTTCCTAACTTGGAGGAGGCTTGGCATGTTCGTTCAGGGGGTTCTGGCAGAACTCAGTGGCTGTAGAGGGGGTTCAGATCCAGAATTTGGTGGTGCATGTGCAGCAGGGCCAGTTTAATGACTCAAGGAGCCATGCAGGAGGACCCTACTGTTGAAGTTGATGGGAGTTGCAGGCCTTCAGTACTTCTCAGGGTCTGACTGTAATTCTCAGTAATTCAGTGCAGTTATTCAGTGTCGTGAGCATGTGAACAACAATCCATGGAGTCCCTACAGGTCAAGGAGACATTTTAAGAGTGTTCTGCATGTTGCTGTTTTTATCTTCGCTCTCCCAATGACATGCGTATGATGCTAACTCTCAGCCAGAAACTAATAAAGCGCTGGCAGATTGTCAGAGGTATTAGACTGGTGCCTCTCCAAGCACCTCTTTTTGGAAATGTAGTGTCAGGAAACCCCACAGTATTTATGCTGCCTCCCTTCTTTTAGGAGATTTCCCATTCTGTATCAATGCTGTATTTTCCCCTTTTATTCTAGCTTGTGAGCCACCTGCACGCATCTCTAATGGACGGGACGACCGCGGCTGGGAAAACGTTTTCCTTGTTGGCTCAAGTGTGAGCTACTCCTGTAACCGTGGTTGGTCACTTGTTGGAGTATCCTCCATTTGATGTACAGCTGGTGATGGGGGAACTCCGCGCTGGGATGCACCTGTCCCTGAGTGCAAAGGTGATTCAGTCATTCTAGTGCGATGAAGAAATGAGATTATAGAAGGGTGGAGGGCACGTTGCAATGACCTGGGGGCTCTTTAACATCTTAGCCCTTAAATACTGAAAATAGGTAGCGCCATGGGCCAACTCACTGCAGATTCTTCCTTTGCAGCAGACCAAGCACTCCTAGCTGGGATGCTCACTGCCAGTGTCCTCTCTGCCCTGGCACTCGTACACATGATCTGCCCTGACCTGTGCCCTAACTTATGCTTGATCCTCCCATTCCAAGCTTGCTGAATTCCTCCCTCACACACACCCCTCACCTGAACCATCTCTTGGTTTGTGGTTCCCAATCCCGCTGTCCTGATGGTGGCACTTTTAATGTAGAATCCCCTCCGTGTGTGTGGTGTCAGTATGTTTGTGGAGACAATCTGAGTCCAAGTTGGAAAGACCCCAGTGGCTTGATTTAGCAGCATGAAGCTGGGTTGGAGGCAGCTAGCAGCATGTATGCACTGGCCACTCCATTGCAGTATTCCTATAATCCCCAGGGACACCTGCCAGCAGTGCCAATGTCACTGTGACCTGAGTGCAGGGAGAAATTATTTGCCACATCTGTCTGTGGAAATAGAACTTTCTTGGAACGCACGGTTGAGAAAATCTGCAGCTGTTCTATAGCCATGGCCATGTGTTCTCAAACTGTTGGGATTGCATAGAAAATGGATCAACAGCCATATAAATGTTGTGGCTTTGAATGTCTTAGACTTAATGCTAAAATTTTAGATATTTGTCATTTCTCCTCATGAGTTTGCTGTCACGGGGCTATAGTTTGAAATGGAATAGTGACCCTCCCAATGAACAAGTCTCCCCAATGGAAAGTGTCTCTACTATGACTTTGGAAGAAAATTTACTAACCCACAAAAAAGCCCTCTTAGTGTGGGGTAAGAGTGTCCAAGGGATGAGTTAGCGTGGAGTTAGCTATTGCCCTTTCAATTCACAGCCTTGTTATTTCACCCTGAATGTCCCATGCAGACAAACCCTTTGTCTGAACAAAAACATTTAAAACCATTTGTTTGTTGGTGCTTCTCAGAGATTCCTCGTTGTCCAAACCCAGTGATTGAACATGGAAAACAGATCTCTATACGTCAAACTGAATATACAATTGGAAACCGTGTTGAGTTTCAATGTGAATCTGGCTACATCCTCGAAGGCAGCAAGTCAATCGAATGCCAGGCAAATAAGACGTGGAATCCTCAAGTGCCATCTTGTGTTAAGGGTAAATATAAACACAAGCATCTTGCTGAGGAAAAAATAGACTCCTATAAAACCTAGAAACCGCATCAGAGAAGATGCAAACCCATCAGATCTGTTTCTAGGTGGGGTCTGTTAGAAAGATCCCCACGGGGCAATGATTCACAAAGGCCTTTTTCCTCCCTGCCTTCTAGCAAATGACCTCGTCCACCTCGGGGGAAGATGGATCTGTTCCCTATAGACTAATCTCCAGAGCTTTTTCTAATCAAAGCTTAAATATGCCAATCAATAGAGCTTCACATCCCTTTTTCTTAGGAGACTATTCAAGAGTCTCTTAGATCTTACTCTCAAGAGGCTTCTTCCTAGCGTTTAGCCTAAAACTTCCTTTTCTTAATTTCCTCCTATTAGTCCCAGCTCAGCCCTCTTGTAACATCCTCAACAATTCTCCCCCTTCACAGGTGGGCAGCGGTGGTGGGATAGCGATTACACTGCGAGGGAGACGTTGTGGGATGGTTCCTCAGTGGGACTGAGGCACTTGTTGGGGGGGACTCAGGGAGGGTTGGTAGGTTGCAGGAAGGTTGGGCTGTTTGCCTCGGTGATTCTGGAAGGACTAAGCACTGTAGGAGGGTGGTTTGGCTAATTTACTGACATGGGGCTTGATCCATCAGCAGCTCCCTTAAAGTGTAGTAGGTAAATTCTCTTTAAAACAGCAAGTGCTGGATTCTTGTGTAACTTCTCTGGCTTCCCTGAAGCCACTCCTCTCACTCACTCCACTGAGAACCAGAGCAACCAGGCCTTACATTTGTCTGTCTAAAGTGTTGGTACTGTGCCCGTCACTGTGGTATCTTTGGCATCCTGCAGGATGAAAGTCACTATAGAAGTGTAAGACACTGAGGACCAAGTTCTGCTCTTGGTTCCACTAGTGTAAATGCACTGACTTCCATGTACTTCTCCCTCACTGCAGAGGAGGCTAATTCTGCAATAGATCAAAGAGGCTATTTTTAAAAAGGCCACAAGTGCCTGGGAGTGAACTGCACATTCACAGTTGTCCCAAGACTGCCAATAAGACTTCCTTAAATGAACCAACAAAGCGCCTGTGCTCTGCTGCTCCACATGTGGACTTTCAGCTGCCGATGTCTCCAGGAAATGCCCGTGATACACAGTACTGGGTGGGATTTCACTCACACCCTTTTCTTGTTGAACTCATGTTTGTTTCTCCGGAGAGAGAGATGCACTGTGGGTTTGGTGTTGACTCAGTGCAATTATTCAGTGTTGTGAGCACGTGAACAATGATCCCTGGAACCCCTACAGGTCAAAGAGCCATTTTAAAAGTGTTTTGCATGTTGTTGTTTTTATCTTTGCTCTCCCAATGCCATGGGTATGATGCTGATTCACAGCCAGAAACTAACAAAGTGCTGGCAGATTGTCAGAAGTATTAGACACTGGTGCCTCTCCAAGCACCTTTTTTTTGGAAATGTAGTGTCAGGAAACCCCACAGTAGTTATGCTGCCTCCCTTCTTCTAGGAGATTTCCCATTCTGTGTCAATGCTGTATTTTATTCTCGCTTGTAAGCCACCTGCACTCATCTCTAATCGATGGGACTGCGGCGGTTGGAGAAATGTGTTCCTTGTTGGCTCAAGTGTGACCTACGACTGTGACCGTGGTTGGTCACTTATTGGAGTATCCTCCGTTCAATGTACAGCTGGTGATGAGGGAATTCCCCGCTGGTATGCACCTGCCCCTGAGTGCAAAAGTGATTCATATCTTCATTGCATTAGAATGATTGAGATTAGGAAAGGGTGGAGGGCATATTGCAATGACCTTTGGGCTGTTTAACATCTTAGCCCTTAAATATTGACAATCTGTAGAGTCATGGGCTAACTCACTAGAGATTCCCCATTTGCAGCAGACCAAACACTCCCAGCTGGGATGCGCACTGCCAGCGTCCTCTCTGCCCTGGTACTCGTACACATGATCTGCCCTGACCTATGCCATAACTTATGGTGGTATCTAAACAAAGCCTTTGGCATCCTGCAGGATGAAAAGTATCAGAGGGGTAGCTGTGTTAATCTGTATCCACAAAAACGAGGAGTCCGGTTGCACATTAAAGACTAACAGATTTATTAGGGTATAAGCTTTCGTGGGTAAAAATCCACTTCAGGTGGGTCTCTTGAAGTAGAATTTTTCTTGAAATCCGTTCTCCTGAAAAATTTCAGGGGCATTTTTGTTTTGTTCAGAATGAAACTGTTTTAAAAAGCACAATATATTTCATATGACATTTTCATCTTCTGGCCAGCTCTAATTGAGAATATGAAACATCTTTCAGGATCAATATGTCAGATACAGACTGTATGAGACAGCCATATAGATAATAGTTCAGATAAAAAAGGAGCAAGCATGCTTGTGAGGATAAGACCCTGTCTTCAGCGTAATCACATTCCCTCTGTTTCTGTTTTTCAGGAGAAGCAAATTGATTCTCCTCTGTGCAACATGGTTCATGAGAGTGTAAAGTTTCTCCACTGTGGTGTGTCTCTGACAGAACTGAGAACCCTGCTGGAAGCACAGAAACTGTATCTGGAGATTCCGAAACTTAAGCGGGACCTACAAAAATACAATGAATAGCTGATATCTATGACCCCTTACTGTGACAAACTGTCTCCTTTGGATGCAGTTTGTATAATTACTTTGTACATATGATGATTGTTACTATTTGCAGAGAACTTGCTAGTACATCTAGTGATCCAGGAAGAGATTAGCCAGTACATCAGGAATCAGATATTTTTCATGCTGTGTGCCAGTGATTAAAGTTTTTTGTTTTGTTTTGTTTTTTTTGCTCTTTCCTTTCAATCTGACACACAAGTCCCTACTAGATAAACAAGAGAATAAAATCCTATGTTTGGGGGGGGAGGGCTATAGTAACAGGGTTGAATTCAGATTCCTTTCAATTCGGAAAGGGAAAGCAAGTTGAGAGAAACTAGATTAAAATGTACGGAAGTAAATCTTCAGCTGACTCAAGCTTCAGACCCTATGCAGAATACACCAACAACCTTCAGCTTTCAGAAATCACCCAGCTGTTGCATATGTTAAACCTTAATGCATTATAACCCAAACATATTTAAAGTAGTGAATGGCTATTTAACTGCCTCATTTCCATGAACTTTAAGGGCATCTCTGTTCAGAAATCCCTGTGCCCCCACTGAAGATGTAAAGCTTAAAGCCAATTTTCTGCCCTATCCTCTTAGTTAAAAAGTCAACAGTTTTTTCCTTCCTAATCTGAACAAATCTATTTTTGATTGACAACAGTGCTGATCTCATCTGTAGCATTTCTATAGCCTCACACATAGTCCCACGAATTTATGGTGAAAATTTAACTGTAGAGCAGTAACCCGCCAACCATTTCCCCATTGCCCAATGAATGCTAGGGGTGTCCTCTAACCTACGCCTTTGTGATCAAGCAATTATTTCTGCCCTGCAGGGCTACAATAAAGTGCAACTGTAAAAACTGGTGATCGTCTTTGGTTTTTATAATTTTCTCCCTTTGGCTGTAAGACAGGAAGATGCCCAGCATGTTTAAAGGCTCCTTTTCCTGAGGAGCAAAGCACTAATATCTCCCCCAGTCCAGTGAGCTGTCACATCAGGGACTCGAAGGGGCATGGGACAGCCCCTCCTCTCATACCTAGAGATGATTAGAGTTGAAACTTATTTGGCCAGGTAGCTTAGGGGGCAGTTTGTCCTACTGCTGCCAGGATGGTACCTGTTCTGTGGAATTACGGGGGAAGGTCTGTCTCTAGCATAGTTCGGTTTGCCTCTGTAAGGCAGGGGGAGCTTTGAGTCAGATACATCCCCGGTGTAATGACATTAGCGGATGTGGATGGAGTAACAGCAGGGATGAATTTGAACCACAGGATGAGTAAAAAGGATCCTTTGGTAACTGGACTGCCTCTTGTGTTTCAGAAATCATCCCTGTTCGGGGGTGCTGATCAGCACAGGGTGGCGTAGTGCTGCTGTATCAGAATAACTTTGTGATTGTTACTTTTCTGCTCTGGGGACAATGCTGCATTTCCCTTCCCCTGAGAAACCTTAGCTGTACGGTGCTCAGTGTTACGGTACTAACTGCAGCTGTATCCGGCTCTACTCCTTGCCACGAGTACAACACTACAGGGGGGGCTGGGCAGCATGTGCACACTCTGCCCATCCCCTTCCTGGGCCCCTGCAGCTGCAGTGCACGGATTCCCACTTCCCCTTGCCTCATGTGTATATGGGTGGCCATGCCTGGGGTCCGTGTTGCACAGTGCGCAGGGTGAGGAGCGGCTGCAGCCCTGCCTGGACTGTGCTGTCACCACCATTCTCTGGGAACTCACCTGGCACCATGATGTCACTTCCCTCTGGCTGGACCCTGCGGCTCCTGGGGACCCTGGTACTCATGCTGCCGCCTGGGGGAGCTCTCAGTGAGTAGGAGAATGAGCGTCTCCCTTCAATCCCATTCCCACCTTCTCCCCTCTCCTGGCTTTCCCCTACGCTCACATCCCTTGACGCTCCCTTTGCTTCCCTCTGGCAAGCTCCTGGGCGCTTGTGGTTGCTGAAGATCCAAGGCCATTCTTACCGCTCTGAGCTTGTTTTCCTGGCCAAATTCCAGCTCTGCCTTGCTACGTTTCTCCTGCTGTTCCAAATGGAGACGGTGCTTTTCTTTCCTCAAGGCTCCATTCCACAAATCTCTTGAGCACGTGCATAACTTTAAGCACACAGGTAGTGTTGACTTCCATGGGGTGACTCCCATGTTTCAAGCTGAGCTTACACTGTAAATGCTTCCACACGACAGGTTGAAAAGAGCTGTTTGGCCTGAGCGGTTAGCCAGTACGCAGGGTCTTGCAGGCTGTTTCTGTTAGGAGGAGAAATTGATGATGGAGCTCGGTATTTCTCTGATGCAATCCTGTTTATTCACAGAGAAAGGAGACACGTCCTGATTCCCTGAAACAGTAGGAATCACACCAGAGACGGGATTTTTTGCTCACAGGATTAATAGGCCAGCCATTCACAAATGTGAACTCTGTGGATGACAGGTCTGTGCCAGGTGTTGTTTGAAGAGAGGGTTCTAACTTCTAACAGTGACCAGCATTTCCCTGGCGCCTGATCAGCGTGATTGTGACCGGAATAGGACCACTGCTAATGTAATTGCTACTGAGCATAACTGACTTGGTGAGAGAATCTCCATGCGGGATCTGCAGTGCGCAGTCTGCCCAGCCTGACTGAGGCTGGGTATACAAGCTGGCTCAGGAGCAGGAGTGCTTCTGGCTTGCCTGTGGGGATGTGCACTGAACTGACACCTATTGCAGTTGTGCAACCAGTTTCATGTTTTGTTTCTAAAAAGGAAATTGTCATGGCAGCCTGAAGCTCACTGAGCTGAGACAGTCCCACGATGCTGCTGTTAAATGACTTGTCTGTTGGATTCCGGTTTAAACCATTCTATAGTTTGAAATTAACTAGAGGTTTGGACACCTGGTTACGTCTGTAGGCTGAGATCATTGCTCACACCACTGGGCTTCTTTCATTCCTCCATTCTCCACCATGAGATCCCTGTGAGCCACCCTCCCATCCCCCTCTGTTTCCCATGGGCCGGATTGAAAGCCCTGATGGGCTGTAGTTTGCCCTTTCCTCTTTTAAATGGTACTGGGAGAACAGGCAGTGTTGAGATGGCAGGTATTATGCCAGAAGGTGTTAAGGCTGAGATCAACCAGTTCTTTGATCTATTGACAATTACCAGATGCAAGAAGCTCTGTTTGTTCCCCATCCATCTTCCAATTATCCACATTCCACCAAACCAGTAGGCTTCTGCCTACTGATGCTTATAACAATCCCTAGTTTATCCTATTATTATACTGTGCTTTTTAAAACAGTTTCATCCTGAACCAGAACAAAAACGACCCTGACATTTTTTATGGGAAGGGATTTCAAGAAAAATTCGACATCAAGAGATACCAAAATAGAATTTTTTTGGCTTCGTGGCTGATCACACCAGCCCGCAGGCAGGGACTCTGTCCACATAGACTCCATCCAACCTCCAGCAGCTAGAGAGCCTGGCCACTCAGACTCCTCCTGACTCCAGAGGCCAGGGAAACAGAGCAACTGGGCTCTCCCCCTCTTTGGCCCTGGAGACAGCAGGCGTGGGTGGCAATGGCTGAGAGGCAGAGAGACAAGGCGCTCAGCTTTGACAGCCATCTTGGGAAGGCTTTGGTCATTTACAGTTTCTGCACATACACCTATTACATGTGTCTGTCTCATATTGTCTGTGCCTGACTTAGGGTCTGATCCCAATAAATGCTGAGCACCCTTAATTCTTAACTTCTACAGGCTCTGATACTGCTAAGCAAAGTTGAGGAAGTTCTGAGCAACTTGCAGCATCAGGCACTGGACTGTAAACTCCTGGGACAGGAACCAGGCCTCCATTTACACTTGTACAATGCTGGAAAAACTGGCAATTGCTCACTAAAGCAGTCAGTCATGGTATTTGTTTTGTTCTGTGCCCCAGACCAACAGAAGATAAATCATGTATCACACCACTGACTGCTTTGAAAACCTCTCTCTATACTTCATAATAGGGCATAACATTTTCATCCTGTTGTGATTTTAAACCACCACATTTTACCTATTTTATATTATTTTGGGCATGGAGCAGCCACTGCAAAGGAAGAAAACCTCCTCCCTTAAAATACAAGAAAGAGCTGGGGTGGGAGAGTGATGGGATTTGTTTGCTTTCAGGTCAACTTATTTTTTCCACTGAAGTTGTATCAATGGCAGATCTATCTCCCTCGCCAAACAGCCCTCATTATTTTAAAGAAGCAAAAAGATACATTCAGACAGTGTTATGTTTTACATGAGAAATTGGGCAGGGTGCATCAAGAAACCCAAATGGACTGTGATGCTTACACACTTGGGTAACACCGTCCAAGTGCCATCAGCTGAACATGTAATAGTCAAACTGTCTGTTGTAGACTGATACCAAAGGTCTGAAAATTGGTACCCAGGAGAGCATGTGAAAGTAATGCTTTCATTCATGTTGCACCACTCTTTCATCTAACGCATTGACCGTTCCTCCATTTTGCACATCTGGCTTTGGACACCCAACTGAAAGGAAAAGGCAGAAGAGAAGACAGTTCAGCGCGAAGGGGAGATGCACGGTGAATGGGGCTTATTGCCTGTAAACCATGCCCTTAGTTCACTTCTTTGCAGCCATTTTGGTTTTGCAGAGAAATAAACTGCTTGTAACACCAAACCCACAGTGCATCTCTCTCTCCAGAGAAACAAACATCATGAGTTCTACAAGAAAAGGGTGCGGGTGAAATCCTACCCAGTACTGTGTATCATGGGCATTTCCTGGAGTCATCGGCAGCTGAAAGTCCACACGTGGAGCAGCAGAGCACAGGCGCTCTGTTGGTTCATTTAAGGAAGTTTTATTGGCAGACTTGGAAAAACTGTGAACGTGCAGTTCACTCCCAAGCACATTTGTGGCCTTTTTTTAAAATAGCCTCTTTGGTCTATTGTGGAATTAGCCTCCTCTGCGGTGAGGGAGAAGTACATGGAAGTCAGTAGCGTTACCCCGGATTTATACTAATGGAACCAGGAGCAGAACTTGGTCCTCAACAGCGTCTTATGCTTCTATAGTGACTTACATCCTGCAGGATGCCAAAGATACCACAGTGACTGGCACAGTACAAACACCACAGACAGACAAATGTAAGGCCTGATTGCCCTGGTTCTCAGTGGAGTGAGTGAGAGGAGTGGCTTCAGGGAAGCCAGAGAAGTTACAGAAGAATCCAGCACTTCCTGTTTAAAGTGTAGGTAAATTCTCTTTAAGCGGAGCTGCTGATGGATCAAGCCCCATGGCAGTAAATTAGCCAAACCACCCTCCTCTGGTGCTTAGTCCTTCCAGAATCACCGAGGCAAACAGCCCAACCTTCCTGCAACCTACCAACCCTCTCTGAGTCCCCCAACAAGTGCCTCAGTCCCACTGCTGAACCATCCCACAACGTCTCCCTCGCAGTGTAATCGCTATCCCACCGCCGCTGCCCACCCGTACCTGTGAAGAAGGGGGAGAATTGTTGAGGATGTTACAAGGGGGCTGAGCTGGGACTAATAGGAGGAGATTAAGAAAAGGAAGGTTTAGGCTGAACGCTAGGAAGAAGCCTCGTGAGAGTGAGATCTAAGAGACTCTTGAATAGTTTCCCAAGAAAAGGGATGTGAAGCTCTATTGATTGGCATATTTAAGCCTTGATTAGAGAAAGCCCTGGAGATTAGTCTATAAGCAACAAATCCATCTTCCCCCGAGATGGGCGAGGTCATTTCATAGAAGGCAGGGAGGGAAAAGGCCTTTGTGAATCATTGCCCCGGGGGGATCTTTCTAATAGACCCCACCTAGAAACAGATCTGATGGGTTTGCATCTTTTCTGATGCCATTTCTAGGTTTTATAAGAGTCTATTTTTTCCTCAGCAGGATGCTTTAGCTGTGTTTATATTTACCCTTAATACAAGATGGCACTCGAGGATTACACGTCTTATTTGACTGGCATTCGATCGACTTGCTACCTTCGAGGATGTAGCCAGATTCACATCGAAACTCAACATGGTTTCCAATTGTATATTCAGTTTCACTTATAGAGATCTGTTCTCCATTTTCAATCACTGGGTTTGGACAACGAGGAATCTCTGAAAAACACCAACAAACAGGGTTTAAAATGTTTCTGTTCAGACAAAGGGTTTGTCTGCATGGGAAATTCATGGGAAAATTAGCGTGAAATAACAAGGCTGTGAATTAAAAGGGCAATAGCTAAATCCACACTAACTCATCCCATGGACACTCTTACTCCATACTAACAGGGCTTCTTTGTGGGTTAGGTAAATTTTCTTCTGAAGTCACAGCAGAGACACTCGCCGTGGGGGAGACTTGTTCATTGGGAGGGTCACTATTCCATTTCAAACCATAGGCCTGTGACAGCAAACTCATGAGGAGAAATGATAAACATCTAAAATTTTAGCATTAAATCTAAGACATTCAAAGCCACAGCATTTATATGCAATCCCAACACTTGGGAAACACATCGTAATGGCTATTTAACAGCTGCAGATTTTCTCAACCGTGCATTCCAAGGAAGTTCTATTTCCACAGGCAGAAGTTCAAGTAATTTCTCCCTGTACTCGAGTCACGGTGACACTGGGACTGCTGGCAGGTCTCCCCAGGGATTATGGGAATACTGCAGATGGGGCAATGGAGTGCTAGCTACATGCTGCTAACTGCTTCCACCCCAGATTCCTGCTGCAAAATCAAGCCACTGGGGTCTTTCCAACTTGGTCTCAGATTGTCCGCACAAACATACTGACAACACACACACACGGAGAGGATTCTACATTAAAAGTCTCATCATCAGGACAGCTGGACTGGGAACCACAAAGCAAGAGATGGGTCAGGTGAGGGGTGTATCTGAGGGAGGAATTCAGGAAGCTTGGAATGGGAGGATCCAGCATAAATTAGGGCAGATCATATGTACGAGCGCCAGGGCAGAGAGAACGCAGCAGTGGGCATCCCAGCTGGGAGTGTTTGATCTGCTGCAAAGGAGGAATCTGCAGTGAGTTAGTCCATGACTCTACATATTGTCAATACTTAAGGGCTAAGATGTTAAATAGTCCCCAGGTCATTGCAATGTGCCCTCCACCCTTTTCTAATCTCAGTCATTCTAGTGCGATGAAGAAATGAATCACTTTTGCACTCAGGGACAGGTGCATCCCAGCGCGGAGTTCCCCCATCACCAGCTGTACATCGAATGGAGGATACTCCAACAAGTGACCAACCATTGTCACAGGAGTAGCTCACACTTGAGCCAACAAGGAAAACGTTTTCCCAGCCGCGGTCGTCCCGTCCATTAGAGACATGTGCAGGTGGCTCACAAGTTAGAATAAAAGGGGAAAATACAGCACTGATACAGAACAGGAAATCTCCTAAAAGAAGGGAGGCAGCATAAATACTGTGGGGTTTCCTGACACTACATTTCAAAAAAAAAAAAAAAAAGTGATTGGAGAGGCACCAGTGTCTAATACCTCTGACAATCTGCCAGCACTTTCTGTTAGTTTCTGGCTGTGAGTTAGCATCATACCCATGGCATTGGGAGAGCAAAGATAAAAACAGCAACATGCAGAATATTCTTAAAAGCGCTCTTTGACCTGTAGGGAACCCATGGATCATTGTTCATATGCTCACAACACTGAATAATTGCATTGAGTCAACTGCACTGAATTACTGAGAATTACAGCCAGACCCTGAGAAGTAGTGAAGGCCTGCAGCTCCCATCAACTTCAACAGTAGGGTCCTCCTGCCTGGCTCCCTGAGTCATTGAACTGGCCCTGCTACATCTGCACCACCAAATTCCAGATCTGACCCCCTTCTATAGCCACTGAGTTCTGCCAGAACCCCCTGAATGAACATGCCAAGCCGCCTCCAAGTTGGGGACTCCAGAAGAGTTTCCTCAAGTTCCTCACCCATCCCCACTAACTAACTTTCCAGGGCCACATCCATGTCTTCATACTAACAAATCTGCATAACAGGGTGACAACTACACATATAAAATAATCTGGATGACACTCAAAGAATGTGTTACAGGTGCATGGTTTGCCCATGATACTACACAAGTGGTAGTGGGTTTAGACCCTTAAAGTCTACAAACCCACAAGCTCTATGTGGCTAGGATCTAACATATGATGCTGCTTCTCTGAGCAGGACTAAATATATAGGTCCTCTCTGAAAATCTACTCAAGCCACTCCTAACTTGTTTTGTTTACTGTGGGAACTTGCTTTCAGATGTTTAGAGAGAGAAAAATTGCTCTTGGGGAATGAATAAAAATCACCCAGAACGTTGGTGGAAAATACTGGTGTGAACAAAAAAAATGAGCAAGAGGTCTCAACATCCTTCTGTGCACAGAGCAAGATTAAAGAATGTTTTACGTTTTCCCCCAGGAAGTTGGGGGCTTGGTATTTCCAGTTTGGCATAACCGTTGAGCTAGGCTTTGCAAAGGAGAAACATATCAAGTGTATGGTGAAAGGCTGCCCCACATTAGGAATTTACACCAGCAGAACTATGTCTCAGGGCCACGGATTTCTCACTCTTGAGACACGCAGCTGGGCTGACCTAACCCCTGGTGTGGATAGTAGTAAGCTGACGGAAGAATTCTCCTGCTGACCTAGCTACTGCCTCCTGCAGAGTTGGATTACCTACGTGGATGGGAGAACCTCTCTCGTCGGCATAAGTAGTGTCTACGCTAAGTGGCGCACCTGCAGCCCTTCAGCCGTGCCACTGTAGCAGTTTATATAGTGTAGTCATGCCCTGGTCTGAGATGTGTCTTAGAACTTTAAAGTATGCAAGGAAAAAAATGCAGGCACTAGGAGAGGCAGAATCGCTCCCAAGAAGTTATTTATGGTGAATCAGCTGATCTATAAAGCTTAAGCTTCCAACAAGGTCAGTTTTAAAAAGATATTTATTGAGATGTTTAAGCTAAAAGAACCAATTTCCTCACATTTAGGTGCTTGCCTTGTAATTAATACTTTTCCTGGTGCATGACAGTAGAACGAGAGGCAAATACTAAATGCTAGTCGCCTTTGCATTCAGACCAGGCCAACTCCACAGTACTTTGGTTTTTTCATTGTACAATAAATGGATCCTCTTCAATGAAAGACAAAGCACAGTCACATCTATGTTTCTGCAGAGGCACAGGCAAAGTTTTCGACATTTCTGCCATCTATTCCATTAGGGATAGCAGGAGTCTAAAGTAAAGAGGAATTATTACATTTAATATTAAACAAAAGTTTCAGTTAAGAAGTTAATTACTTAAAAGGCTTGTTGTTATTTCTCCCAAATTCCAAGAGGGAAAAGTACTTAGCAATTTGTTAGTGTAATTACCACTGTATTTTAGAAAGATCTGAGGCATTACCTCCACCAGATATTGGACATAGTTCTCGAGTTTTGCCTCACCCTTTCCCCAGCACTGCTCATTGCCTCAGACTCCAGGCTGACAGCACAAACCTTGAGACACTGCCTCAGAGCACACACCTCCCTTACATGAGCCAATAGCATATCTGGTACAAGACCAGACAGCAGGTTGTGGATTTTTACAGATCCTCCCTCCTCAAGAAGGGTCCAAAAGTTTTTGTTTGGTTGGTTTTTTTTGGAAGTTTACAGAGAGCTCACTGGGAAAAGATTTAAGATTTTTTCATTCTAAAGGATCTTAGATTTTAAGCATGTAGTCAGAGTTAGGGGAAAGAGGGACTTTACCCATAAGGGTTACTAGTCTTTCGCTCCTTGAAAAACAATCTATGCTACTTCTAACCTCAGCTCCATACCAAAGCCAACATCTCTGGGCACAAGCTCATTTTAAAGCCATTACAAGCTCCTTTTAAAGCCATTAGATTGGCAAGCTGAAAGCACCTTATTCCACACAACTTTTGCTTCCAGACACATTTGGGAAGAAATGGTCCAATTAACTTGTACCTGAATAAAGAAGAATAAAAATCATGTTTATCTGGTTCCTTGATTACTTGTCCAATAGTCCAGAAATTTGGACTGCATTTCTGGCCATAAATAGTAACTGTCGGCCTATCAGTACTAGCATGACAGGGGAACATTACATAGCAAGAAACAACTCACGCTACAGCAGTAGGCAAAATCCTTCATCGTTGTTCTATTGATCTCAGCGGCGCTATGACTGTTTACATCAACTCAAGATTGGCCCCCAGAAGCTTTGGAATCCCTTTTAGTATCTTTCTTGTTTCCTTCTATAAACAAGATTCTCTATCATCTGTTTCAACTCGAGATCTAGGCAGTACAATTTCTCCCATCAAGCCAAGATTTTAGCAGCCTAAACTTCAGTAGGCCCAAAATCCAGAAACCCCGCACTAAAACCTGGGACAGAGCTGGGTTCTCGTTTGAAGTGTGGAAGGCCGGGAATCACAGCCCATCCTTGGTCATGTCCAGTTTCAAAGTTCTGCCTATGAGTATTTGGTTTTGTAGTATGAACCTTGAATAAGTTTGAAATTACCCTTTGATGCTCAGTTTCCAGAGTCAGCCAGCAGCTCTCAGTCATTCACCACAGCCTGATCCTCTCCCTTCTTCACGGGTGAAATCCACTCTTGCACCGAATTGGAAATCTGTTATAGCAGCAGCTCTGCCATGCTCTTGTTCTCCTGGATAGCAAAGATCTCGCTAGTATAGAAGGAGATTAATATTAGGCCATTGCCTCATTGTTCATGGAAAAAAAACAGGTTTTTGATGTGTATTGTATAAAGTTCTCTTGCTTTTGGATACATTATAAGGGGGTCAGTCAGGCTCTCCTATTTATCCTCTCATAATAGAGCAAGGAGACATCCAGTGAATTGAAAACAAAACATTTAAAACAGAAAGATATTTCAAGATGTTAAGATCAGTGCAGCCAGGACTGAACTCTGACCCAGCTGCTAAACGGAAGACTATATTAACTGCACAAGAATGTCTTGTAGAGATCAATTGAAACAGAAAAGGAAAAAGACTCACTTCCACAGAACCCTGGGACTTGTGACCATTTTAAGTTTTGAAAGCACGTGGTGCTGGGTAATACTCCAGAGATTCCCATGTAACTTTGGCGGCAAATAGATCTTTCATTTGTTCTGACAGAACAATAGTTCAGATTAACGTACAGGGGTACAGCAAATCTGAACTATGGTGGAGTAATCCAACTACCTAACAATAAAGAAAAACATGTGAGAAGTGAAAGCTTTAGCTGTAAGCTGAGGCATGAAAATTCACTTCTTCCCTCTAGTCTGCCAGAACCCAGATTTGGTGACCTTCAAGATATGGCACAAGACTCACCTCGTGTCCTCAGGTCACCTTTGGGAAATGAGGAAGAACGGGAGGAAGTGATGGTGAAATATTTGTTTTGGAATTGTGATACATAATGCGGTCTGCTCTTTATTTTCTTTTTCAGATGCTGCTCGGGTACCATGTTACTGGATGCATTATAAGAACCTGAAAAGAATAAAATGAACTAAGTTGGTATTTTTAACCTCTGCCCAGTTTTGATAGGAACAATCACAGATACAAACTTATTTGAGCATAAGCTTTCGTGGGCTACAGCCCACTTCATTGGATGCAAGATTAATGCATTGGATGCATCCGATGAAGTGGGCTGTAGCCCAGAAAGCTTATGCTCAAGTAAATGTGTTTGTCTCTAAGGTGCCACAAGTACTCCGGTTCTTTTTGCAGATACAAACTAACACGGCTGCTACTCTGAAATATATCAAAGAAGATTACATCTAACTACAGTACTTTATAGGATTTCTAAAAAAAACAAATTAATTTTCTAGCAGTTAAACAGCTACCACCAAATCACACTCTTGTTTATTCTTGTTCAACTATTGGGGGAAAGTTACTGTGTATTTATAGCAATATAGTTCTGCAGCATGTGTACGGTATCAACTCTACTGTCTTCAGTGAAGCTATGATCATTTATACTAGCTAAGAATCTGTCCAAAAGCAAATACCTTCTCTTAAAAACTGTTCTAACCTCTATCCTTGCACTTCCAGACCTCATATTGTTCTGAGCCCATTTATCAGCATATTACTGACCCCAGACAGTACCTGTTAAACCCCTCCAGTATTCTTCACCTATCTTATGTTCACAAAGCCATACATTTAGTAAACTACCAGAAAATACAACTGTAAGACGTGCTTGGGAATAAGGGGCAGATAGATAACCAAGTTCTCTCCCAAAATTCCACAGCAGTGTTACCACTAAGATTTTCAAAAATTATACAAGTTAGATCATGGAAATAATGAATGAAAATGTAATGTACAGTGTGAAATTGTGGAAACTACATCTTTAAACAAACCCATTTTCTTCCAACTCACCTGAGAAAGTACCACTTGTTTCATTTCCCTTTAATAGGACACGTGCAGTTGTGTCTACAGCAAAAGGAGGGATAAAAAACATTCAGTAGTGTTACATTGTTCTGTTATGAACAGCCCCTCAGTGATAGTTTCCTAAATATCAGTGCATATTAAGATGAAAACATTTAAAAATACATTAACAAAGTTGGTCATGCAACTTATACTCAAGTTATTTTGGGCCTAAAAATAATAGTTTTACCTGGTGCAAAAAAGTGACAGAGGAAGACACTAAACACACATTACTCACCTTTGCATTTAGGAGCAGGTCCACTCCAGATTCCACTTGTTTTATCTTTTGTTGTACAATGAATGGAGGCAGCTCCAATAAGCTGGAACCCACAGTCACATCTGTAAGTTACTGTTGAGTATTAAGCAAAGTTTTCTACACCCCTTCCATCGTATGTTCCATTGGCAATGTAAGGAGGGGAAGAACACGTAATCGCTGTAGGAAAACAGAAGGTCATGAATATGAATGCTTGAGTGTTGTTGTAGCTGTGTTAGTCTCAGGGTATGAGAGAGACAAGATGGATGAGGTAATATTGAGAGCCCTGTCTAGCTTGAAAGCTTATCTTTCACCAATAGAAGCTGGTCCTAAAGAGATGATCTCACCAACCTGATCTCATCAAAAATAATAAAAAGTTTCAGTTAAGAATGCAAACATTAGATAAACTTTTTGTTAAGTTAAGATCCCTAAAAGAAGAAAAATATTTAGCCATTTGAAAATGTAATTAGTACTGTATGTTAACCAAATCTGAGAGAGTTTCCTCCCTCTCGGAACTCTTCCCTTCTTTCAAGCTTTACTCCACCCTCTTCTAAATGTTATCATGCAAACTGGCACTGGTCCCCATGACATAGGACCCTGGCAAACTCTCTCACCAGAGCACATCCAGTCCCAAACATTACTCATAGGAAGGATGGTCTTTTTTTTTCCATAAGTGAAAGGCAGCCCAAGGAACTTTAGTTCAGAGAAATAAAATACTTACAACCACAAAACTCATTGACGTTTGACCGTTGTGAGTTTGAAAGGCACACTACAGCGTCTGACTTTCCAGGGATTTTAAAAAACTCATCACAGCACTTGTCTGTAACTTGTGTGTCAACAGGGAAGCCCTCTATCCGATCCATATCAGAGGGGAATAACTTAATTCAGCTTTGGCAGGGGCCCACAGTCACCTGTGGACAGAACAGAAGCCCGTTTTAACAGAACATATTTATTCTAGTAGCTTTGCACACCACAAGGATCCTGAAGCCACCAGATGCATACAAGAAGATGGAGCTGCGACAGACCAGGTGAGCCCACCAGGGAGGTTACTCCGATTTCCCAGACCCAGACAGATCCACCCACCTGGGGGGTTTAAATTGGGAACTGAAGACGTTGCCGGCAGCAATAGCCACACAGCTGGGAAACACAAGAGACATAAATCAGGTCCAACCCTCCCAGGCATTTTCCCCATGGCAGGAACCCGAGAACGAGGGAACCCGGGGGCAGGCGGCAGTCCCCGGGCTGAGTGCTCCGGGGAAGGGGCTCGGGGGGACCCAGCGCCCAGAGCAGGCAGAGAGGCTCCCCTTTGCCTGGAAGGGACCCCCCAGTGACGGGAGGGGCCAACCCACGGGCCAAAGCGCAGCCCCGGCCCCGGGCAGCCCCTAGCTCTTGCCCTGCCGCCCCGCCCAGGCACCGTCCGCAGCCCCCGGCCCCGGAAAGCCCCGCCCCGCACGGCGCACGGAGGAGCTTTGCCGACCCGCCCCCCGCAACTCACTGCGAGTCCCGGGCAGCGGCAGCAGCGGCAGCAGCAGCAGCGCCAGAAGCCCCAGGGCCAGCGCGGGGCCGGGGAGCCCCGGGGACATGGCGGGGGCGGACAGGGAGCTCCGAGCCGCAGCCGGCGCCGTGCTCAGCACAAGCGAGAAAGAAGGGGGCGGGGCGGGGCCTGACCAGCTCTGAGACTGGTTGGAGGCGGGGTCAGCAGAGAAGGGGCGGGGCCTGAATAGCGCTGAGACTGGTTGGAGGCGGGGTCAGGGGAGAAGGGGCGGGGCCTGAATGGCGCTGAGAATGGTTGGAGGCGGGGCTGGCTCAGGCTGAAGCCCGTTGGTTACAGCAAACACAGACAGCAGGTTGGACTTAAAGTCGCCGTTAACACAAGCAGCAAAGGAACTGAAATACCAAAACACACACCCTTGGGCTTTATTTTCAAAAGAGCTCAGCATGGTGAATAGCATTGTGAAGTCCTGAACATCTGTCCTCGCTGCAGATTTTTTTTCCATTGGGGCATGCTAACATTTGGCAGAGATATGAGAAAAGGAAGCTTTAACTAATGTGTGTTACAGGCTCAGAAACTGGATGATCTAATTTAGCAAGGGACAGGGATGGGCAATAAACATTCATGTTTTGATGCTGTGTTTCCTTTGGCAAAATTACAAATTGCAAAGAGAGATAACAGCCAACTGGCTGTTACTTAAGACCTTCTGGGTGTGGTGTTCTGTCCTATCTAGTGGTACCAAGACCACTTAAAGGGAGATAACAGCTTGAGAAATGGTGATTAGAGGCCCAGGCTGACTTGGTTCATGCCACCTAAATGGATCGCAAGTGAATGACCTCTACTGGTCCTTGTCTACAGAGAAAAGCTCAGGTTAGAGGAGTAACAGAGAGATGCAATAGGCTAAGGCCTGGTCTACACTACGCGTTTAAACCGGTTTTAGGAGCGTAAAACCGATTTAACGCCACAACCGTCCACACTAAGAGGCCCTTTATATCGGTATAAAGGGCTCTTTAAACCGGTTTCTGTACTCCTCCTACGAGAGGAGTAGGGCTAATATCGGTATTACCATATCGGATTGGGGTTAGTGTGGCCGCAGATCAACGGTATTGGCCTCCGGGCGGTATCCCACAGTGCACCACTGACCGCTCTGGACAGCAATCTGAACTCGGATGCAGTGGCCAGGTAGACAGGAAAAGCCCCGCGAACTTTTGAATATTTCCTGTTTGCCCAGCGTGGAGCTCTGATCAGCACGAGTGGTGATGCAGTTAAAAATCAAAATAAGGAAAGAGCTCCCGCATGGACGATGCAGACGTGATCGCTGTAAGGGCAGGCAAATCTGTTCTATCAGCGCTCCGTTACAGAAGACGAAATTCAAAATCATTTTTTAAATATCTCCAGACAGATGCCATAGCAGGGACTCAGCGCACTGCTGCGTGACAAGCGTAACGGAAAGCCAAAGAATCAAATGGACGCTCATGGACTGGAGGACTCAAGCTATCCCACAGTTCCTGCAGTCTCTGAAAAGCATTTGCATTCTTGGCTGAGCTCCAAATGCTTCTAGGGTCAAACACAGTGTCCGCGGTGGGTCAGGGCATAGCTCGGCAATTTACGCACCCCCCCACCCACCCCCAGAAGTGAAAGGGAAAACAATCCTCTCTTGACTCTTTTACATGTCACCCTATCTTTACTGAATGCTGCAGATAGACGCGATGGTGCAGCACTCAACACCAACATCCTTGCTCCCCCCACGCTATGGCTGGCTGATGGTACAATACGACTGGTACCCGTCCTCGTCATCAGCCTATTGGCACATGGGGCAGTGCAAAAGGACTGGTAACCATGCTGACTAGCATCTGTTAGGTTGATCAAGGGCGCCTGGTCCTAATTTTTCCTGGTAGATGGTACAGTATGGCTGATAACCATCATTGTCATAGCAACAGGGGGCTGAGCTCCATCAGCCCCCACCCTTCATGTGTAAAGAAAAGATTCAAGTGCCCCTGAACTAGCAGAGGGATGCTGGGCTCCTCTCCTACACACTCCTTACTGTCCTGTCTGGACTATCATAGCAGCTGGAGGCTGCCTTCCACTCATATCTCACTAACAAGTCACTGTGTCTTATTCCTGCATTCTTTATTACTTCATCACACAAGTGGGGGGACAATGCTACGGTAGCCTAGGAAGGCTGGGGGAAGAACGGAATCAACAGGTGGGGTTGTTGCAGGAGCACCCCCTGTGAATAGAATACAGCTCATAATTTCTGCAGGATCTGACACAGAGTAGCTGTGCTCTCTGGTTCTCTGATACAATGGTTCTTTAGTACACTTGCCCATATTCTAGGCAGGACTGATTCTATTTTTAGATACCAAAAAGGAGGGATTGACTCTGGGAGTCATTCCCAATTTTGGCTTTTGTGCCCCTGGCTAAGAGCAGCCAGGGGCACTTATGACAGCAGCAAATGGAACAGTGCAAAAGGACTGGTAGCCATGATCATCTTATTACCAATTTATGGATTGGTAGATGGTACAGTATGGCTGATAACCATCTCTGCTGTCATGCAAAAGCAAAAGCATGCTGCTGTGTAGCGCTGCTGAATCGCCTCTGTCAGCGGCATCTAGTACACATACGGTGACAGTCACAAAAGGCAAAACAGGCTCCATGATTACCATGCTATGGCATCTGCCAGGGCAATGCAGGGAAAAAAGGCGCGAAATGCTTGTCTGCCGTTGCTTTCCCAGAGGAAGGAGTGACTGACGACATTTACCCAGAACCACCCGCGACAATGATTATTGCCCCATCAGGCACTGGGATCTCAACCCGGAAATTCCAAGGGGCGGGGGAGGCTGCGGGAACTATGGGATAGCTACGGAATAGCTACCCACAGTGCAACGCTCCAGAAGTCGATGCTAGCCTCGGACCGTGGACGCACACCACCGATTTAATGTGTTTAGTGTGGCCGCGCGCACTCGATTTTATACAATCTGTTTTACAAAACCGGTTTATGCAAATTCGGAATAGTCCCGTAGTGTAGACGTACCCTGAGTCAAATTAAATCCCAAGTCCCTTCATGGTGGCAGAGACTGGTTTGGGGCAGAGAGGGCTTCTCCAGAGTATGGGGGGTACAGGCAGCTAGCGTCACCCCAAAAGTAGGCTAGGCAGCCAGAGTTGCACTCATTCAGCACAGCCAAGCTGCAGCTTCTAAGGTGAACTTCTAGGGAGCTACTAGTGCAGAGTTCAGCTGCTTTCTGTCCCTTGTCCCCACCTGACACCTTCCTGGAAATACAATTTGCCCTACCCTGTGAGAGTATGATGCCCCCTTAGAGCTCAGTAGCCCACAAAGCTACAATTTTGAGGTGGAGGGAACTTCTGGGCCTATATGTTACTTCTCTGCAGCTTTCTTTCAATTGGCGCCTCCTGGCTTTATACAGCCACCGATTCTCAGTGGAAGGGAGTGTAGCACTTATTTTTCTGGCCAACACAGCGTTAGCAGTTACCAAAGGATCCTTTCTACTCATCCTCTGGGTCAAATTCATCTCTGTTATTTTGGGGATCTGACTATCTTGCTGGCTCCATAAACAGGAGTAAAGATACCAGCCTAACAGTACTGTAGACCGAAGTTTCCTGATATTCCACAGAACACGTACAGCAAGCTGCTGTCTCCTATGCTACTTCCCCAGTATGCTTCAACCATGAGCTTCTCCATATGTGAGAGGAAAAGCCAGTCTTCACTGCTTGCTCTGTCCTTGCAGTCCCTGCTGAGACTGTTCACTAGATTGAGACGGTTTTTCACTAAGAAAAGGAGCCTTTAAACAGACTGGGGTTTTTAGGTCTTGTAGCCAGTGGGATATGAAACAAAAAAAAACACACAAACAATCAGCAGTTATAACAATTGCATTTTATTGTAGTCCTGGAATGCAGGAATAATTACTTGATCTCAAAAGGTATAGGTCCATTTAGTGGGCAACGGGAAAATGGCTTAGCAGGCTGTTTCTCTACAGTTAAATTTCTACCATCTACTCTTGAGTGTGATTAGATATAAAAATGCTTCAGGTGATAACCCTGGTATCAATCAAAACTAGATCTGGTCAGATTGAGAAGAAAGTCTGCTGAGCTGAGTTTAAATCAAGAAGACAGGGAAGATTGCTTTGCTATCCCTTAGATTTTCAGTGGTGAACGGGGAGTTATGAACATCACTGCCCTTAAGGTTAATGTAAATCAGACAGTAGAAGAGCCATACACCCACTGTGAATGTATGTGTTATAATGCATAAAAGCTAAATGTAAGCAGCAATTATGGCAAAGCTGAAGGTTGTTGCCGTAAATTTCCAGCTGCATAGGGTCTGAAGCTTGTATGAAAATAAACCTTCAATTCATACAGTTCAATCTAGTTCCTCTACTTGCTTTCACTTTCCTAACACAATGAGGATCACAGATTTCAGCTAGTCATTACAATTTTTTAATCTCCTGCTTCAGTTTCTGAATCTCCAGATACAGTTTCTTCAGTTCCAGCAGGGTTCTCAGTTCTGTCAGAGGCACATCACAATGGAGAAACTCTTTACTCTCACGTGCTCCTGCGCATTCTTCAGTATTGCTTTGCTTTTGCTATGAAACAGAGGAAGAGGGAATGGGATTATGCTGCAGAAGAGAAGGATTCACCTTTGAAGTATGCTTGCTCCTTTTTGGGTTTGAACCCTCAGCCAGTGTGTTACATAGATCTATATCATACAGTCTGTCTGACAAAAGCCTGATACTGAAAAGGCCTTCATTGAAGTCTATAGGGGCTGACAGTTCTATGCAACTTTGAGAAAGTTCTGAACAACTTGCAGAATCAGGCACCTGGAGTGTCAACTCCTTGAGCCAGAACTAGGCCTCCATTTACATTTTCACACTGCTAAGCACACTGGCAACTACTCATTAAAACAGTCATAACTTTGCCCTAATCCTACTTCAAAGCACAAGAAAGGATGGGATGGAGGAAGGACATTCTTTTGCTTTCAGATCAATTCATTTTCCCCTTCTATTGTATCAATGGCACATCTCCCTATTTGGTCCCATTGATTCATTAAAACAATGAGGACTAAGACTTTAGAAATGCAAAACACTGTTTTGTTATTACTTCAGCAAATCCCTCTGGAGTGTCATACTTACACATTTGGGTAATGCTGTCCAGTTGCCGTTGGCTGAGCAAGTAATGCTCAAGCTGTCTGTTGTAGGCAGGTACCAATGGTCTGAAAAATGGTACCCAGGAGAGCATTTGAAAGTAATGCTTTCATTTACATTGTACCACATTTTCTCATCTAATGCATTGACCATTCTTCACGTCTGGCTTTGAACACTGAACTGAAAGGAAAAAGCAGACAAGAAGGCAGTTCAGTGAGAGGAGATGCACTGTGAGTGCTGCTTATTGCCTGTAATGGAAAGAGGCAGCTCTACTTAAGGCCCCGTGCCCTTGGTTTACTTCACTGCAGCTGTTTTGGTTTAATCAGAGGAATAAACTACTTTTAACATCACGCCCACCGTGACTCGCTGGAAAAAACCAACCATCATGAGTTCAACAAGAAAAGGGTGTGAGTGAAATCCCACCCAGTACTGTGTATCATGGGCATTTCATGGAGTCATCGGCAGCTGAAACTCCACACTTGGGGCAGCAGCAGAGCACAGGTGCTTTGTTGGTTCATTTAAGGAAGTTTTACTGGGACAACTGTGAATCTGTCGTTCACTCCCTTGCACACTTGTGGCCTTCTTCTAAATAGCCTCTTTGGGGTACTGCAGAACTAGCCCCCCACCCCCGTTGCAGTGAGGGACAATTGCAAGTCAGTGGAGTTGCCTTGGATTTACACAGGTGGAGCCAAGGGCAGAACTTGGTCCTTAACAGTGTCTTAGGCTTCTGTAGTGACACTCATCCTGCAGGATGCCAAAGGCTTTGATTAGAGACCCCAGTGACGGGCTCTGTACAGACCCCTTAGATAACTGTAAGGAACCCCTTCCCCAGTGAAACAACCACCTCTGGGGGCAGTAAGCGTGAAGGGCTATTTGAGGACTGTCTACAGAATGCAGACCTGAATGGAGAACCTGATTCTCATGCACACTACTGAGGCCTCTGGCAACAGAGAGGGGCTTAGTGTAAATGAGACTCAGTCCCTGAGTCCTTAAAGTTTCATCTGGAAATCAGCCCCGACCACCCCTTCATCTCCCCTCCAACCCCCGCAGAGCAGTCTCTACAGAACTGAATGTGTCTACCTCCAAAGGAAGAAAGGCTGAGTCTGCTTTGGTGAGCTTCAGGTCTGTGACTCTGTGGAGCCAGACTTGTCAAACCTGAGGGTTCGCACACTCAGCCATTCCGGCCAAGGAAGGGCTAGTCAATATCAAATTGATTAAGGGGCAGTCAGAGGCTGTTGGTTTTTTTTTTTGGTTTTTTTTGCAGGCTCAGAAGTCATTGTTGTTCATTGGCATTGACTCAGTTGAGGAGTACAAGGCACCACTTTTTCAGATTTTGGTACAAGCAGCCTGGGGTCCTTGATGAGCACCTTTTCTAAACTGGAAAAATCCATCATTAAAGCTGGCCCACTCCTGAAGAAAGCTTCTCAGACCTAAACACCGAGGTTGCTTGGTCCTTATCCTATTAAATATATATTCCATTGATAAATATTTGCTGCTTTGGGTTCCCTTCCACGTTACAGCCAGGAGAGTTTCAGCAATGTGTGATTAGTCATAATTAGCATCTTTCTTTCAAGTACTTTCCTAACTAGTCCTCAAAGCACCTCTTCAAGGTAGCTTGGATCCATGATTTCCATTTTTACAGATGGCAAATGGAGGCAGAGAGGAGAAATCCCTTGCTCAAGTCACCCAGGGAGACTGGCTTGGGGCAGGAAGAGGGTAAAAACTCAAGGGTCTTGGTTTCCAGTGCCACGCTCAGACCACCTCTCCCCCTATGGTGCTGTTACTAGAGCTCAGTGTACACGTGCCAGACCAATCGCCGTACCTCAGTTCATCATTTACACTTACCGGGCTGACAACTTGGCACAGGAGGATTCCAGGTGTTGTCATCCTGACACTGACTCACTCTACTGCCATGGAGCAGGTAGCCTTCCTTGCAAGAGAACTGAACAGTGACACCGTATGTGAACGCTTGTCTTGTAGTCGTCATTCTTCCATTTTCAACCTGTGGCCTCGGACAGTGAACCACTGAAGAAAATAACTAAACGGTTAGTTCTACATTTGAGACAGGGAACAAATCAAGGCCAATATACTAAATTGCCTGGAAATAGATCAGCTGCTTACTAAATATGGGGGGGGGAGGGGAAACACGTCTACAGAAGAATATCAGATTCTTGACCTTTTAGCGGACGATTCACAATGACATTGAGACTGTTGGGCAGGGATAACTTTATATGGCAGGTTCGGTATGTGGGTGAATGCTTTCAATGCTGTTCTCTTTTTCCCCAGCCTCCTAGAATCCTGCTGCTCCTACTGCACTCACTATTCCATGTGGGTTGCAAGAACAGCTGTCCCTGCTGGGCTCCTTCACGTGGAAATTGGAAGATTTACCTGGTTATTTTAACAGCTGTGGGATCTATTCAGCTCTGGCAGTTTGCAGCTAGCACAGCAGTGGAGCCATCTGCACTCCAGGGTGAGGTTTGCCACCAGACCAGGAGGGATAATGCTCCACCCAAAGCTTTAGCTCCACCCAGGGAGCCATACGGGTGAGGAAACCTTGGGTCAGTGCAGCCTGAGTGCTATAGCCACACCCCCTCCTGGCTTTTCACCACTCACGTCAGCTGTAATCCTGGACTTCAAAGATGATTGTGGGAGGGATTAGGAGCGGCAGACAGCTCTGCTCATTTTCAGCCCCACTTACAAAAAAGGGTTGGGATGTTATACCTGGGTCTCCTGAAAGTACCCTCTACCCTTTGTAATTTAGAGTCATGGAGAATGACTTACCTTTGCACTGCGGGGCAGGCCCGCTCCACATCATATTTACCCCATCAGATGTGCAATAAATGGAGGACTCTCCAATCAGTGATAAACCGTCTCCGCAGCTATAGGTCACTTGTGATTCATAGGGGAAATATTCCTTCATCCCACCATTGTGCAGCCCGTTCATGAGAGTTGGAGGTCGGCCACAGGCTACACATGGATAGAAACAGTGTAAGGCCTGATGCTCCTCTCACTGACTCAGGCAACAAGTAGGGCAGCCCACGAAGTTACAGGGGAATCCAGCACTTGGTATTTAGATGACAGGTAAATTCTCTTTAATGGGGGCTGTTGATGTTCAGCTGCTTGAAAGATCAGTATATTGGTCAGACCCCACCCCCCATAGTGCTTAATCCTTCCAGAATCTCCTAGGCAAACATCCTAACCCTCCTGCAACCTACCAGCCCTCCCCACGTCCCCCAACAAGTGTCTCAGTCCCACTGCCCACAACATCTCCCTCAGTGTAAGAACTATCCCACTCCTGCCGCCCAGCCACACTGAATGAAGAAGGGGAGTGATTGTAGAGGATGTTACAAGGGGGCTGAGCCAGGACTAATAGGAGGAAATTAAGAAAAGGAAAATTTAGGCTGAACATTAGGCAGTGCTTAATTTGTAATTAAAGAGGTGCCGGGGCTCAAACAATTTTTTTTTTTAACTTTCATAACTGATGCAGCGAGCCCAGAGGTGCCGGGGCTCTGAACTGCCAGGCCCAGAGGTGCTGGAGCTATGAACTGCCAAGCCCAGAGGTGCTGGAGCTCAGCCCTGGCACAAATTAAGCAATGACATTATGAAAAATCTTACGGAAAGTGAGATCTAAGACTCTTCCATAATCTAAGCAAAGGGGTGGGGGTCCCTTCGGCTGGCACATTTAACCTTCAGCCAGAAGCAGGCCTGGAGTTTAGACTGTAGGGAATACTTAGCTGTTGAACACCCCCCCCCCTCGGAATTGGATGAGGTCATTTATTGGCTATTTATTAATAACCTCTGAGGATCCTTCTAATAATCCCCCTAGAAGTTGAGAGGTAGGGAGGCAGCCTTCCCGCTGTTGTTACTAAGATCAGTGGCAGCATATTTCTTTTGAACGGTAGGTTCTCTTCTCATTTATACTCACATTTATCACAAAATGGTACTGGAGGGTGCCACATCCCATCGCTCCGGCACACAATCCCCTCACTGCCTCTGAGGATGTAGTCAGGATCACATTGAAACACCACACGGTTGGAATATGTATATTCAGTTTCCACTGGAGAGATTTGTTTTCCATTTTCAACCACTGGCTTTGGACAACGAGTCTCTGAGCAACACCAACAGTTTTTGTTCAGAATCAGACAGAAGAAAAAGGTCACAGTAGAGACATTTTCTACAATAGAGACTTTATCAGCAGGGTCTGAACCCTTTGCAAGAATCTGAGCACTGACACTAACATCAATTTCCTTAACTTTTTTTTAATTTAAAGACCCTAGTTTCTAAAGGAAGTTTTGTTTCATGGGTGTCACAATAAAAGGAAGGTGGCTTCTAAGAGGGTCTTCTCCAAAAGCTCTGTATAATATACCAGAAGGACACTGCAGGATGGTGCAGTGTGACAAGGTTTTACTGTTCTGAGTTTGGGATGGTTGAGAGAGACTCATGAGTGGCACAGCCACATGTTACTTACACAGGCCATATTCAATGCTAATAGAGCCTTTATACCACAGCACACTGGCTTGAATTCAGGATATGCCATGGGTTACAGCTAATCATTTAACTGGCGCTGTTTTTATTTTATTTATTTTCCACCTGTAAAACCAGGATTTTAGACTATGTCTACACTGTGAGAAAAGAACCTTGGTGTGGCTATGTCTGGCTTGGGTCAGCTGACTCAGGCTAAACCTGGTGCTTGGGCTGTGGGGTATAAAATTGCAGTGCAGGCCTTTGGGTTTGGGCTAAAGCCTGGGCTCTGAGACCCTGCGCGGAGGGAGAGTCTCCGAGCTTGGGCTCCATCCTGAGCCTCAAAGTCTAGCCTGCAATTTTTAGTCCAATAGCCTGGGCCTGAGTCAGCTGATCCAGGCTGAGACTTGGTTATGTTGGTATTTTTCAATGGCAGTGTAGACATACACTATTGCAGAACAGCTGATCCATGATATTAAGGGTAAGTAACCTCAAAATTACCTAAAATAGCTAATGTAACTACATAGATAAGGCTGATATCTCAGGATCTGGTAGATCCTAATACCAAGTGTTTGTCCCAACAGAAAGGGGGATTCTTGGATTTTTAACCATATCTAACACCCCCACAATTTCTAGCCCTGACAGCTTACCAGACATTCTACTTCAATCCTTTCAGTGATGCAGAACTGAATTTTTATTATTGCCTGTCCTGAGCCTCAAGCCAGTGTAATCCTGAGGGGCTGGAGGGGCTTGGAAATACCATATTTTGGGGAGGAGGAACATTTGCCACAGTATTTTAAGTTATGTATGTAATATGTGTGCGTGTGTGTGTGCGCGTGTGTGTGAGAGAGAGAGTGAGAGATGTTTGGGGCTGCTTATAAAATGGGGGTGTTCAAACTTCTCCTATCTGATTAGGGCTAGTGGGCAGAGGACAGCTGAGCAGGTGAAAAGTTGTACAGTAAATGCAGTTCATCACATCACACTGGTATCACCATGTCTACGGTACAGACACATTCACACAGCCAATTTCTCAGTGTGTCCTGGACCAGATTTTCAGAGGTGCTGAGCACCCACAACTCCAGCTGCAGTCAGATCTGCAGGTGCTCAGCACCTGGGGGCCTACCAGGCCCCAAAGTGCCCGCCCCCATAAGCTATTAAATTGCTCTTACATTTGTATATCAACTAAAGCAAAGAAAATTCAGCTGAAAATTACTTACTCTGACATAGTTCTGAGATTCTAGACCATGTAAAATTTGTAAAACAAGCCACATGAGGAGATACTCCAGGGATGCATGTGTAACCTGGGCTGCAGGAGTAGGTCACTACGGTACCAACTAGAAACTCTCTGTGATCACTTCTGTCAGCGTACGCAAGCGCTGGCGGGTAGGAACATCTCCCTAACAATCCAAAACAAGACAGGGACCTGTAAAAGTCATTTAACCTGAAACCTAGGGAGAGTGAAGCGTCCTTCTAAGAATGTGGCATGCGAGACCCAGCTGTGGAAATCATTGGCCTACATTCTGCTCACCACTGCACTGAGCGTAGAACTTGGTTCAGTAACCGCAAAAATATAAAACACCTAGGACTGAATTGTGGGCTGGGGTACGCGACAATGCAGAGTTATGAGGGGACACAAACTGCAATGACTACCTGCTTCACAGGGGATAGTAACAGTAAGCAATGAGAAGCATGAATAGCAGTAATGTAATGAGAAGTGGTGTGATGCTAGCCCCTGCATGGAATTAAAAGGAGAACTGTTACATTGTTAAATACATCACCTTGCTTGAAAACAGTAAGTTTTCCCTTACGAAAAGATGGAATAAAGAGTTAGGATCTTATAGCAAATTTCCATTTGTATAGCAGCTTTTCTGAGGACCTTCCTGAGGAGCTTTATAAACATCAGTGAGTGAATTCTCATCATACCCTTCTAGAGGTAGGGTCAGCCATGTTACGCCCATTTTACAGATGGGGGGACTGAGGCAGAGAGCAATTAAAGCCAAAATCTTCAAGTATGACAGCTCATTAAGGGTAGACAACTTGGGATCCGTAGGGATCATGCTGTAATTACTCTATGTGTTCTCTGTGAAGGCAGGGATTTCATATCCATCTTTGCTTTGTTAATGGCCTTCTAAGGGGACTGGAAAAAAGACACCTGGTCTACCTAAAGGGGCCCAGAAGGATGCCTCAGCATATCCTGGATCCATCCCCATGTGAATTCCAGCACCATTTGCTTCCCTGCCGGCCTGGTGAATTGGCCAGCATGCTCAGATATTGCAGAGGATCCCCAGACTGGCAATAGCCAGCGTTCTCTTCCCAGTACTGGCCTCCCCTACATGCACCGTGCTCCCCCCTCTCACACCACCTGATCCCCAAGGCCCAGAGAGAATGAAAGGGGGAGACAGTTACCAGGCTGAGCAAGCATCACCTCAACTAGCTCTCTCAGCCCAGCTCTGCTGATTCCCCAAAAGCACGATCCATCACCCACTGCTATCCCAACCTGGGTTCCACCCCAACTGTCCACCCCACCCCCTGAGCTCTGCCCATGCCCCTCAATCCCTACCCACACCACAGCCCCAGATTCTCCCACCGCCACCCCTCAGCTCTGGCAATGCACCCACATCCTGACTCCATTGTCCCAGGGCCAGCTCTATGCAACCATTCCCCAGCCCATTCCCATCCCTGTCTCCCCTAAACTGTCCCTCCCTGGGTCCATTGATCCTTGTTTCACCACAGTCCACCTTGCCTTAGGAGTCAGTAATGCTCTGAAGTGACCAGGATGTCGTCACAGTGCTGGATAGGCAATGGAAATGCCTGTGGATCCCTGGTAGGACAAGCCAAGACCCCATCATGGAACCACCTTCCAGAGAGGCCATGGAAAATGGGCCTTGGAAACGTGAACTCCCCTTTCAAGCCCAGCTGTGGGCTCTCCAGGCTAGGGCTGAGGTACCTGGGGAGAAGAGGTGAGGCCAGCCCAGTGTCCCTGCCAGGCCAAGCTGTGGAAGACCAGGGAGCTTTGGTCTCCAGGACTCTCACCCAGTTCCTTTTACCAGTCCTAGAGCCACTTCATTAAAAGCTGCCTCCCCCCCGCCCCCCAGCCCTCAGATCCCAAGTGCGGAGGAGTCTGTGGCCTGGAGACAGTGCGGGGTGTGGGAGGGAGGATCCAGAGGCTGCAGTACTGATGCGGTCAGGGAGGGAGAGGAGGGCGCCGAGGCTCTGGCATGTGGTGACGGAAAAAAGAGTTTGCGAGACCGGGCCAGGAAATAGTCAGTCGCTCATTCTGGGTAAGAGAAGGAGGAATCCAGGTACCAGCCTGCCAACAGAGGGGTCATCAGCGGTCCTTTGAGCTCATAGCCACAGCGGAGCCATGCTGTCCAGAGAGGAGTCAGTTCCGGCACCTCCTTCGCTCCAGAGGACGGTCTCATTGGTGGAGCCACTGCTCTGGGATGTGGAGGCAGGGGAGGGAGGATGCATGGGCCCAAATGGGGAACATCAATTCTGCCTTTACATCATGAAGCCCAGCTGCCTCCCAGGGTGGTTCAAGGAACCGCAGCTGCCCCTGCCTGGGACATCATGCAGGGTCAGATGCATGGTGTAGATCAGCCTTTCTGCCCCAGGATCCTTTCCCAACCACTAGCTGGGTTCAGCAGGACTTAGCAGGTGCTGTGGGAGGAGAGATAGCTCAGTGGTTTGAGCATTGGCCTGCTATATCCAGGGTTGCGTGTTCAATTCTTGAGGGGACCATCTCGGGATCTGGGGCAAAAATCAGTACTTGGTCCTGCTAGTGAAGGCATGGGGCTGGACTCAACAACCTTTCAAGGTCTCTTCCAGTTCTAGGAGATAGGACATGTCTGTTAATTTAAATCTATGACTGCCGCAGGCTGACAGGAGTAATGGAGTCACCTCTCTGACCCACCCATGGATTGCAAACGCCTGGCTATGTATAACACCCTCCAGTGCATCCTTCTCTCTGACTCCCACTACTGCAGCCTCTGAGCACTTCCCAGGCAGCTAAAGATAGCACAGTGACAGCCTTCCTTTCTCCATTCCCAGCCCAGAGAGGAGGGAGCCAGAGTCCTTAACAGAGCTCTTCTGTATTGTTCTGCTGGAAGGCATAAATGGTCCCGTCAACCAGTTCTTTGATCTCTAGACAATTGCAGCAATATTGGAGGCTGGGGCTGTGCCAAAGAGCTAGTAGAGGCTCCATGACCTCCATTTCCTCCCTTTCAGTTTTCCGATTTCCCCCTAGGTCAATCAGGTTCTGGCTGTGGCTGCCTGGAACATTCCTCAGAATGTGGGAATTGATTGGACATGGTGATCCAAATGCCCTCTGTCTGCTGAACAACCAGAGACCATTTTGGGTGAGGCAGAGGCTCTATTTTACTTTATCGCAGTGCAATGCCTTGCCGTTAAATACCAGCGAGGCCGGGAGAGCAGTGAGATTCAGGAAAGGATCCTTCTGCTTGATTCAGGGCATGAGCCGCCTTCTATCAGACAGGAACAGTGGTGGTAGTTGAGGATTCTTAGAGTCACTAGTCGGGGTCTTTCCTTGAACCCATCGCTCACACCGTGCAGCGATTCAGAGACCCAGCACACAGAGGGTGGGGTGAAGGCGAATGCCAACCTGGCTTTCTGCTCACATAGACCCTTACTGTTGTGTATTTGGTTGTCATGGTTTTTGGTTCCTATGGTAACTGAGTTAGATTATTAGGGGATAGCTCAGCCAGCTTCAGCCGGCTGGGTGAGTTCTCTGAGTCTGTAAATAAAATGGTGGTTTTGTTAGCTGTCTGCTGTCTGGCCTCAAGTGATTTCTTCCTAAACCGGCTGCCCCCAAGGATATAACACTTACCTCCTTGCTCTATGCCTCCTAGTGGGTACCCTGAGTAGTGACGCTAACCGTCACAACTAAACTCACAGACACTGCTCCTAGAGACAGGCTATCCCAGCAGAGCACCAAGCCACAGAGCCTCCGCATGCCAGGCCAGCCTAGAGCAGCCAGCATTGCAGCATTCCTAGACTCAGCCCTGCAGACAGGCCCAGCCCCCTGGCCTTTGCAATGCTGCCCTGGGTGCAGGACGCTGGCAGGGCAGCACGGTTAGCTTGGTCAGGCCCCCAGAGCAGCCTCCGTGCACCAGGTACCTACGTGAGGGTGCAGACGCACTTGGCCGAGTCCCGGAGGTCCCACACTTTGATGTAGGAGGTTGAGACGGTGAAGACCAGCCCCGAGTGGTTGCAGTACTTGATGGACACCACATTGTTGGGGTGGCCCTTCAGCGAGGCGATTTCCTGGCCCGTCACCAGGTTCCACATTTTGCAGCTCCAGTCTGTGAGAGGAAGCAGGAGCACATGACACTGCAGGACCTTTCCGTCCTCAGCACAGGAACCCCACAGCTCCCCCCGTCACTGCCTCCCCCTGCTCCCAGGGGCGAGAGGGGAGCTCAGTCCCCACGGGCCACCCAGCCCCTGGCACCTGCGCCGGACCTGCCAAGGGAGGAAGGGTCTATCAGTGCCAGGTAAACACCGGCCCACTAGAGGCTGGCCAGAGGCCCCAACAACTGGCTTCAGGGATGTCACCACACAGCTGTTCAGCCTAATGACTCATGCAGCATGGCTGCCCTCTGCTGGGGGGAGCCAGAACTGCACCGGCCCGTTGTGGGGCTTGGGGCTCTCAGGCAGGCCGGCGCTGTCTGAGCAGGAGGCTCGTGTCCTGTCCCTGCAGTTCAGGGCGGCTCAGCCACGCCCTGGGGTAACAGGCTCACTCCCCAGCGATCACACCCAGAGCTCAGCAGCCGCCCGCCCCCGAGGCGCGCACCTTTGGATCCGGAGAAGAGCAGCTCGTCGGTGGCATCCACACAGAGAATGGGCTTGGAGTGTCCCTCCGCCAGGGAACTGCACTTCAGCGGGGCCGTCCAGGCACTCCTGGCACCACCCACGGGGTTAATGAGGCCCCTTCCGTGGGAGAGAGAAAGGGTGTCAGCAGGGGGTCGCTGGCTGGGTGACCCAGGACAAAGCCAGATCCCACCCCGCGAGGCTGCCAGGACCTGCTAGTGGGGCTCCATAAGAACATAAGAACGGCCGTACCGGGTCAGACCAAAGGTCCATCTAGCCCAGTATCTGTCTACCGACAGTGGCCAATGCCAGGTGCCCCAGAGGGAGTGAACCTAACAGGCTATGATCAAGTGATCTCTCTCCTGCCATCCAGCTCCATCCTCTGACGAACAGAGGCTAGGGACACCATTCTTACCCATCCTAGCTAATAGCCATTTACGGACTTAGCCACCATGAATTTATCCAGTCCCCTTTTAAACATTGTTATAGTCCTCGCCTTCACAACCTCCTCAGGTAAGGAGTTCCACAAGTTGACTGTGCGCTGCGTGAAGAAGAACTTCCTTTTATTTGTTTTAAACCTGCTGCCTAATAATTTCATTTGGTGACCCCTAGTTCTTGTATTATGGGAATAAGTAAATAACTTTTCCTTATCCACTTTCTCAACATCACTCATGATTTTATATACCTCTATCATATTCCCCCCTTAGTCTTCTCTTTTCCAAGCTGAAGAGTCCTAACCTCTTTAATCTTTCCTCATATGGGACCCTCTCTAAATCCCTAATCATTTTAGTTGCCCTTTTCTGAACCTTTTCTAGTGCTAGAATATCTTTTTTGAGGTGAGGAGACCACATCTGTACACAGTATTCGAGATGTGGGCGTACCATGGATTTATATAAGGGCAATAATATATTCTCAGTCTTGTTTTCTATCCCCTTTTTAATGATTCCTAACATCCTGTTTGCTTTTTTGACCGCCTCTGCACACTGCGTGGACATCTTCAGAGAACTATCCACGATGACGCCAAGATCTTTTTCCTGACTCGTTGTAGCTAAATTAGCCCCCATCATGTTGTATGTATAGTTGGGGTTATTTTTTCCAATGTGCATTACTTTACATTTATCCACATTACATTTCATTTGCCATTTTGTTGCCCAATCACTTAGTTTTGTGAGATCTTTTTGAAGTTCTTCACAATCTGCTTTGGACTTAACTATCTTGAGCGGTTTAGTATCATCTGCAAACTTTGCCACCTCATTGTTTACCCCTTTCTCCAGATCATTTATGAATAAATTGAATAGGATTGGTCCCAGGACTGACCCTTGGGGAACACCACTAGTTACCCCTCTTCATTCTGAGAATTTACCATTAATTCCTACCCTTTGTTCCCTGTCCTTTAACCAGTTCTCAATCCATGAAAGGACCTTCCCTTTTATCCCATGACAGCTTAATTTACGTAAGAGCCTTTGGTGAGGGACCTTGTCAAAGGCTTTCTGGAAATCTAAGTACACTATGTCCACCGGATCCCCCTTGTCCACATGTTTGTTGACCCCTTCAAAGAACTCTAATAGATTAGTAAGACATGATTTCCCTTTACAGAAACCATGTTGACTACTGCTCAACGGTTTATGTTTTCCTATGTGTCTGACAATTTTATTCTTAACTATTGTTTCGACTAATTTGCCCGGTACCGATGTTAGACTTACCGGTCTGTAATTGCCGGGATCACCTCTAGAGCCCTTTTTAAATATTGGCGTTACATTAGCTAACTTCCAGTCATTGGGTACCGATGCCGATTTAAAGGACAGGTTACAAACCTTAGATAATAGTTCCGCAACTTCACATTTGAGTTCTTTCAGAACTCTTGGGTGAATGCCAGCTGGTCCCGGTGACTTGTTAATGTTGAGTTTATCAATTAATTCCAAAACCTCCTCTAGTGACACTTCAATCTGTGACAGTTCCTCAGATTTGTCACCTACAAAAGCCAGCTCAGGTTTGGGAATCTCCCTAACATCCTCAGCCGTGAAGACTGAAGCAAAGAATCCATTTAGTTTCTTCGCAATGACTTTATCGTCTTTAAGCGCTCCTTTTGTATTTCGATCGTCAAGGGGCCCCACTGGTTGTTTAGCAGGCTTCCTGCTTCTGATGTACTTAAAAAACATTTTGTTATTACCTTTGGAGTTTTTGGCTAGCCGTTCTTCAAACTCTTCTTTGGCTTTTCTTATTACACTCTTGCACTTAAGTTGGCAGTGTTTGTGCTCCTTTCTATTTGCCTCACTAGGATTTGACTTCCACTTTTTAAAGGAAGTCTTTTTATCTCTCACTGCTTCTTTTACATGGTTGTTAAGCCATGGTGGCTCTTTTTTTAGTTCTTTTACTGTTTTTCTTAATTTGGGGTATACATTGAAGTTGGGCCTCTATTATGGTGTCTTTAAAAAGGGCCCATGCAACTTGCAGGGATTTCACTTTAGTCACTGTACCTTTTAACTTTTGTCTAACTAACCCCCTCATTTTTGTATAGTTCCCCCTTTTGAAATTAAATGCCACAGTGTTGGGCAGTTGAGGTGTTCTTCCCACCACAGGGATGTTGAATGCAATTGTATTATGGTCACTATTTCCAAGCGGTCCTGCTATAGTTACCTCTTGGACCAGCTCCTGCGCTCCAGAGCAAAGCAAACCACAGACAGAGGCTGTGGGGAAGCCGGCTCCCCAGACAGGCCCCCGGGGGCAGGTCACACCCTGTTGGTGCTAATGGCTCAGGGACTCGTGCAGACCCTGCCTTGGCTGGGGGTGGGGGTGGGGGTGAGAGCCCAGCTGGGACTGCCGGGACCTAGGGCAGGGTGGGGATGGTAGAGGGGGCATCGAAGGCCCAGCTGGGACTGCCAGCTCTGGGGCCATTCCCGGCGCCAGCCATGGGAGTCACTGTCTGCCATTCACTGCTCTTGGGGCTGGGCTCCCTGGAGATTCACCCAGGGCCGGCTCTAGGCACCAGCAAACCAAGCAAGTGCTTGGGGCGGCACATTTTCAGGGGCGGCATTCTGGACAGCATTTTTTTCCTGCTTCAGGCGGCAAAAGCCTAGAGCCGGCCCTGGCAGCAGCAGTGCGTCGTGCGCAGGGGGCGCCCTGGGGCCGCTGCGGTTCGCGCCTTGGGGGAGCAGCACCCGCACCTTGTGGCTGGGCCGGGCGGGCTCCGAGCAGGGGACACTCAGGCTGGGGGCTGCCCTGCGGGGCGCACGGAGCCGCCTGCAGGTGCCACAGGGCGGCCACCCCCCAGCGCCACAGCCGGGGCTGAGTGAAGCGGCCCGAGCCACCCAGGGACTGCGGCAGGGCGGCCAGAAGCAGCAGGACCGTAGAGGGCAGGGCGCTGCCATGCGGGGCCCACGTCCCGCTCTCTGGGGCTCTGCTCTCTGGGGCTACCCTGCCCTGGTTCCTCAGCCCCCTGCCGGGGCAGTCCCCACGCTCTGCCCTCCTGGGTCCCGGCCGGTCCTGGAGGCGGGAGCCCTGGCTGGAGGGACCCTGGGCTGAGGCACAGCCCGGGAGCCCCACTGCGTCCCTCGACCCTGCCAGCGCCGGGCCAGCTGGAGCCGAGGGAGGAGAGAGTGGAGTCAGCACTGGTGGTGGAGAGCCCAGGGCTGGGGCGGCAGGGAGTGCGGGTGGGGTGGGGTAGGGGGGATGGGGAGACCCCAGGGCTGGGGCAGCAAGAGGTGCGGGGGGGGGAGAGCCCAGCGCTGGTGCAGCAGAGGGTGTGGATGGGGTGGGGTAGGGGGACAGGGAGAGCCCAACGCTGGGGCAGAAGGGGGTGCATGTAGGGGGGGGAGAGCCCAGGGCTGGGACGGGGGCAGCCAAATTCCTTTTTCCTTGAGGCGGCAGAAAACCTAGAGCCGGCCCTGGATTCACCTTCCCACCCGCTCCTTCCCGCGTGAGGCTCTTACTTGTCCAGCGCGGAGCCCTGGCTCTGGTTGCTGGTGAGGCGAGAGAAGACGTCATGGTTGTTGCACGGCCTGGTGGGAGGGGATGAGGGAGATGTGAAGCCAACGTCCGAAGTCCTGAGCCGGGGTGTTCAGAAAGAGACCCAGGATTACAAGCCTGGTCCAGGGATCTACTACCTGCCCCGCACCTCCACTCAGCACCGGGAGACCTGCAGTGCTAGCCCATGGCACAGCTGGATCCAGCCCCGAGCACTACACCTGGGCACAGCTGATTGCACAGGCCGATCCCCCCATGGGGCTAGGCCCACGTGCTCTCCAGCCTCTCCCCAGCTCACCTGCATTAGTGGGTGCTGTGCCCTGTGTGTCGAACTGGGAATGTTCTTAATGTGTTCTTTGAATGCTGAGTGGGGAGTGCTGGCCTGGGAAGGTTGCAGGGGAGTTTTGCTGGGACTGTCTGCATTGGGGGATGGGAGACTTTCCTTGAGGGAGGATACCTGAGCAGGTAACATGAGAACCCTGGAAGGGGGTTGGAGGCCAGGTGACACCTCTGCCCGGGAACTGGACAAAGGGTGGGAGAGGAGCCGGGGGGAGGCTAAGTGAGAGGCTAGAGGGAGTTTCAGTTTGGAGCTGGCTGGGAAAATGGAGAGGAGTCCAGATGGGGCTCTGATCTCCCAACGGGGCTCTGGCTTTCCTGCCCCCCGCCCCAAGAGGGACCTAACCGAGGGGGTCCTGTTGTCTGAACCTGCAAGACCTGTCTTGGACTGTGTTCCTGTCGTCTAAATAAACCTTGTGTTTTACTGGCTGGCCGAGAGTCATGGTGAATCACAGGAAGCCTGAGGTGCAGGGCCTTGTCTCCCCCACACTCCGTGGCACTCGGTACCCTACCCATCCTCAGCCTGAGCCCCCCGGCCCAGCGTTAGCGGGCACTGTGCTCTGTACCCTACACCCCGCATCTCCCAGCCCTGCTGCCCAGCGTTAGTGGGCACTGTGCTCTGTACCCTACACCCTGCATCTCCCAGCCCTGCTGCCCAGCATTAGAGGCGCTGTGCTCTGTACCCTACACCCCGCATCTCCCAGCCCTGCTGTCCAGCATTAGAGGTGCTGTGCTCTGTACCCTACACCCCTCATCTCCCAGCCCTGCTGCCCAGCTTTAGTGGGCACTGTGCTCTGTACCCTACACCCCGCATCTCCCAGCCCTGCTGCCCAGCATTAGAGGTGCTGTGCTCTGTACCCTACACCCTGCATCTCCCAGCCCTGCTGCCCAGCATTAGAGGTGCTGTGCTCTGTACCCTACACCCCGCATCTCCCAGCCCTGCTGCCCAGCATTAGGGGGTGCTGCACTCCATACCTGACACATCCCCAGCCCCAACCCCCCTGCCCGGCATTAGGGGTGCTGTGCTCTGTACCCTACACATCTCCCAGCCCCAGACCCCTGCCCGGTGTTAGGCAGTTTCTAGTGTCTGCTTGGAGACCCAATTCTGCCATTCTGTCCAGCCACATCTCCTCTCATGAGTCTGAATCCTCCCATCTCCCCAGACTCACCATAGCCCAGGACTTGGGGGGCACCTGCTGGCAAAGTGGCCTCGATCCCCACCATGCAGGCAGGGGTCTTTCAGCCAGCGATAGCCCTTCTCTCGAGCCCTGAGTGCCTGTGTGTCATGGCTACCTGCAGGGGTTCAGGGCCAGCAACTGCCTCGGGGGAGAGAACAGGGCCTGGCTAGGTAGGGGCTCAAACCGATGAGTGTCAGTTTGGATCCTCAGCGAGCCATAGGGTGCAACATGGGATTGGGGGGGGCGGGGTGGTCAACCCCAACCATTTCATCATAGACCTTGTCCCTGAGGCCTCAGTAGAAATGGGGATGTTCACCACAGTATGCAGGTGTGAAGGACTGGAGAGGGAGGTGGCGGACGTGCCCTTTTGATGCCCGTGCCTGAGCACATGGGGAGAGCGGGGGCGTAGGCATCGCTCCATGGTACTGCTGGCAAATGTCTGCGACTCAAGTGCCCTGGGTGCACACGCCCCTACGGTGGAAGATCTACAGGCACGGGATGGTGCCTAAGGGGGAGCTACAGAGCCAGTGGTGAGAGGGGTTTGGCCTTTGACAGTCTGCTCTGGGTGCCTGGGCTGTCAGATCCCAGCCAGCCACTGGCATTGCCAGACCTCCCTGATCTATGGTGCTGCTGCTCTCCCTGCTTCTAGGAGTCACTGCCTCCCCCTAGGCCAAGATGTGACAGTGCTGCCCGGGGGAGCCAGCTGAGGTCACTCAATTAGGGTGAACTGCAAACAGAACGGGGCAGACAAACCCCAGAAGCTGGTGGTTATTCCAATACTTAGATTTACCAAGCCAGCACAGAACAGCTTCTACCATACCCCACTGGTTACTCAGAAGTTCAAACACTGCAGTTCCCTTAAAGTGACCAACCTCAAGCCTCCATCCAGACACACACGTCAGATATGATGATGATTACTGAAAATCTTCTCTCATCATATAAAAGAAAAGGTTCTTCCAATCTCAAAGGATCAGCCACATACCCAGGTCCAATTATAACTAGATCTTACCTAAAATACACGCTATAGCCAATTCTTATTAACTAAGCTAAAGTTTATTACAAAAGAAAAGCGAGAGAGTGTTGGTTAAAAGACCAATATACATACAGACTTGAATTCAGTTCTTGAGGTTCAGATACATAGTAGAGGTGAGCTTGTAGTTGCCAAAAGTCCTTTTAGAAATAGTCCATAGGTTATGGTCCAATGTCCATATTCAGGGTGACTGCAGTCAGTGACTGGGGATCTCAATCCTTATGGCTTAAGGTTCCCCCCTCTTGAAACCCAAAGCAGATCTGAGATGAAGTAGGATCATGTCCTAGGGTTCTTATACATTTCCAGCAGCCTTTTGGCTTGAGAAAACAATAGGCCTAATGCTCCTTCTCCCAAACATCCTGGCAATTAACACAGGGTAATTTAGCCATTAAATAGTTCAGATACGGGTTACCACAACCTTCAAAGAGACACATAGAAAATAATACTATTTCACTCAAGCATCTTCCTAAATGTTAATATTCCTTTTTTGATCTTTAAATTAAAGCCATAGCAATAAACAAGTCTTGTTTGCTTACATCACAAGACCTGAGCAAACGCCTACCCTTCTACCTCTAACAATGCAGACCTGCATTTCAAAGCTCTATTCATTTACACATCTTCCTAACCAGTTTCTAAAGTTCAGCCCTGGATCAGGTTAGTCTGCGAGTTAATTAACTCTTTCTGGCCCTGTTTTTCTTCAGTGAGATATTAGATCAGACTCATAATGTCACACAAGACCCCCGCAGCAATCATCTCCTGGGGCTGCCGAGGCACTGAGCAGCTAGCAAGGCCTGAGACTCAGCTGGTGGGGAGGGGTAGGAGGCTGCTCTTAAAGCAGCTTGTGCGTTGTTGCCGTGGTGGAAGGGGAAGCAGAGATGGGGCCGTTTTACATCCCATGGCCAAGGCACCCAGCAGCTTGGGCAGGTGCAAAGAGCCGCCCGCGTGAGCTGGGAATGGGAGCTGGGGGTAAGGAGAGTTCAAGAACCCCCATTCTGCGCTGTCACAAGGAGGAGGAGCCAGGATGGAACTGATGCTCCCACTCGGGGATCTGGGGAACCCCCTGGCTCCAGCTGCATAGATACGAGGAGGGGCTCTGGCCTGGGGTCTGCACGAGCTGGGACTAGATGAGCCCAGTGGTCCCTTCTGGCCTAACGTCTGTGACTGTGGGGAGCGGAAGGTCCTGTGACGGTACCTCCCATAAGTCTTTATGAAAATAGGACATAGCTGGAATATGTTTTGTGCTGCCTGTGCCATGTAACATATCTCTGTAAAGGTTATGGTCTACTATATCTAGTCATCCTATTTGTACACATCTATCATTTTCTACTTGAGGTTAAGAATATTGGCTGTATACTTGCTTGATTTCTAAGTAAGCTTTGTGAGGCATTTGGTCAGCTTCTTTAGGAAGGAATTCGCAAGGCTAAGTACCCGATCAGGAAGCACTTGGGGAACAATGCCTCTTGGAATGCTCCAGTCCACATAAGAAGTCTTCCTGGAGACATACACGATATCACGTGGACAATGGCTTCTACCTGTAAAGACTGTGAGTCATGCATGGACATGTGACTTGCCCAGGTGACTCCAGGACTCCATCTTGGAGCTGGACTTTCCATAGGAGTGAGGAGGGGGATCTCCACCCACAAGAGAAAGTCTATTTAAACCCCTGGGAGACCCCTCCATTTTGTCTTCAGCTGGCTAAAGAGAGAGCCTCCCCACCCCCAGGATATTTGGAGGAAACTGCAACAAAGGGGTGTGAGTGATTGCTGGACCCAGGCTAAAAGGAGATTAGTCTGTAAAAGGGTGCCTTCCGGAACTGGTGAGGATCTTATCAGTATTCAGTGTTTGATTAGACATAGATTTGCACATTTTATTTTATTTTGCTTGGTGACTTACTTTGTTCTGTCTGTTACTACTTGGAACCACTTAAACCTACTTTCTGTGTTTAATAAAATCACTTTTTACTTATTAATTAACTCAGAGTTTGTATTAATACCTGGGGGAGCAAAGAACTGCGCATCTCTCTCTATCAGTGTTATAGAGGGTGAACAATTTATGAGTTTACCCTGCATAAGCTTTATACAAGGTAAAACGGATTTATTTGGGTTTAGACGCCATTGGGAGTTGGGCATCTGAGTGCTAAAGACAAACACACTTCTGTGAGCTGTTTTCAGGTAAACCTGCAGCTTTGGGGCAAGTAATTCAGACCCTGGGTCTTTGTTGGAGCAGACGGGAGTGTCTGGCTTAGCAAGACAGGGTGCTGGAGTCCTGAGCTGGCAGGGAAAACAGGAGCAGAGGTAGTCTTGGCACATCAGGTGGCAGCTCCCGGGGGGTTTCTGTGATCCAACCCGTCACAGGTCCCTCCCATGACCCCGGTGGGGAAGGACAGGCTCTTAAACCCTGTGAGGCCAGAACTAGTCTGGGCTGGGGCATCCCATGGCTGGGGAGTCACACACTGGCTGGCTTGTGACTCACCTGCCCATTGTGACATGCCCCCTGCTGGCTGGCACAGCCTCATCCCCTCACTGCCAGGCTTGGCTCTGACAGAGCGAGAGCCGGCACGTGCTGCTGAGGAACGCTGAGCCAGCCGTTTCAGCTCTGCCACCGGCAGCAGAAAGTGGGTGGACCATATACACACCGGCTTCTGCCCACTCCTGACTCCAGGTAGGAGAATCTTCTATTGCCCACCTCTGCTTTTCCATTGCATCGCCAGCCACACCGAGCCTTCTGCGAGCGCCTGGCTGCCAAGTGCCCTGGTGCTGGCTGTCTAGCCCGGTGCCAGTGAGGAAGTGGGCAGCGGCATGTGCACAGGAGGGAGTCTGGGGCGGCTAAACAGAAGGGGTCGCACCAGTCAAGCCCAGAGGGGACGGAGACAAGGAGGAGGGTTTAGCGGGGCTGGTGGCAAGGCACGGGAAGGCGGCACAGGCTGGTAGATGAGGCATTGGGCTGGGACTCTGCTGTAAGTCTTCTGAGTGAGATCAGGTGAGTCCCTGACGCTCTGGGCCTGAGCAAAGTAGGGAGAGCAAGTCCCTGCTCCATGGTGGGGTTGAGATGCTAAATACAACAACACCCACGTGCTCAGCCGCTGCTGTGATGGGGCCAGGTAAGTGTCCAGACAGGGAGGTAGCTGGTGGCCAACATGGGCCATGTGGGGGTGATGAAAGGCAAATGGGAAGAAGCATAAGAGGTGTGTGTCATGGAGTCCCTGGGCAATACTCTGGAGCTGCTCCCTATGAAGCCAGTCAGGACTCTGGGGAAGTCTCCTCTCTGTGAGCAGGCTCTTCTGGGCCAGAAGTTCACAGGGCTTCCAGCTTCCTGGGTCTGACCTTGGAGCATTCAGCATCCTCTGCCCCTCCTTGTGCTTCCCACAGTGAGTCTGCCCAGGCAGGGTCCTAGAGAAGCCAGAGGGTCCTGCACCCCTACTTCGCAGTCAGACGTGACTCTTAGCCAGCCAGGAAAATAGTGGTTTATTAGATGACAGGAACACGGTCTAAAACAGAGCTTGTAGGTCCAGAGAACAGGACCCCTCAGCCGGGTCCATTTTGGGGGGCAGTGAGCCAGACACCCACATCTGCACTTCACTCCTCATCCCCAGCCAGCTCCAAAGTGAAACTCTCCAGCCCCTGCTCTCTGGCCTTTGTCTCTTTCCCGGGCCAGGAAGTCACCTGATCTCTTTGTTCTCCAACACCTTTAGCTATCCCCTTGCAGGAGGGAAGGGCCCCGGCCATTAGCTGCCCGGAAACAGTGTCAGCCATTTATGCACACTGGCCTTTATCCCACCACCTAGAGACTTAAGAAATGCATAGGGGAAACTGAGGCACCCCTACAGTATTCAGAGGCAACATTAAGAACAGTCCCACTTTGTCACAGTGAGGGAGTTGGAGAGTCTGTGGGAAGCCCCCTCTCTTGTGAAATCAACCGCCCTCAGACGGTGCGGGTCCTTCGCAGGCCTGAGGGTGCTGATCTGGGCTTTGCGCGCTACCCAGAGCTCTAATCCTGGCTCATTCCCAGGAAGCTGGGAATGTGAGTGATGGAGCTGCCAGCTCTGGGCATCTCCCTTCCCAGCACGAGATTGCCTTGTGGCGGGGGAGCTGGCATTTGTTGGCCTCTTCCACAGAGCACTGGAGTCTCAGCCACTCCAGATCGGGGGGAGGGGCCAGCTGTGATTTTGGAGCCAGATCCGGGTTTGGATCTGAATCTGCCGGTGCTGCGGAGCGTTCAGATGTGGGGAGCTAGCTCCTGCCCACGCCATAGCACAACGTGCCACTTCAGCCAGCCACCTGCCAGGCTCTGGCAGCGCCCTGTGTGGAACTGCAGCTGGGCCCTCCAGAGCCGAGCTGCTGCTCCTCCTCTCTGCTGGCCAGCCAGCCACAGCTCCTCAGCACCTGCCCACTCAGCCCCACCTCAGTGCGCCTGCCTCCCCAATCTCCTCCCTGGCGCTGAACCTCGCCCCCGGCACCTGGCATGTCAGTACCCAGCAGGGCCGGGAGCCAAGCGCCCTGGGAGCCATCTGTAAGGGGCTGAGTCCCTCCTGTGCTGGGCTCCAGCCAATCCACAAGCCAGGAACTGGCCTTGTGACTCCCAGAGCAGCTATATCAGTCTCACAGCAGCAGCTCAGTCTGCTCAACATCACTCCAGGGCCAGGAACTTGCTCCTGCCTGACAAAGGCAACAGTCTGAGCCTGCTCCAGCCTTGTTCCTAGTCCTACTCCAGTCCTGGTCTCCCTCCAGTCCCCATTCAGGAGACGCAGCGTGGGGGGAATCGGGCTGTGTCTGTACAATGTCTAGCACCGCGGGGCCCTGATCCCGGACTGAGCCCTCTGGGCACTACAGAAATACAAAGGAGAACAGCAGGGCTGGAGGATTTACAGGCTCCTTGTGAGGAGGGCTGGTTGGGTTGAGCCCGCAGTGAGTCCACAGTAACACAGAGCTGTGCTAGTGATGGAAGATCTATTTCATCTTCCCTACCTAGCACAGTTCATAACTTAGCACTGACCAGCTGCAAGGATCCTGGTGGGCCCTGGTATGGCTGTAGCAGCAGATTCAATGTTCGGGAAAAGCAAGATCTGTGCAATAGGCAACGTTGTTCCATCTGGGCACCAGCCAGCTCCTGTGCCCCAGAGAGCTCCCACAGCTCACACTGAACCAGGGACAAAGGGGGCAGGAGGTTGGAAGAGAATGTGCCAGCCTGGAACCCAGGAGACCCATGGTCATTTCCCAGCTCTGCCACAGATACTCTGCGTGGCCTCGGACAAGTCCCTTATTCCCTCTGTGCCACAGTTCCCTGTCTGTTCAGTGGGGGTAGCAGCCAGGCCCTGCCCTGCAGGGGGTGGTTAGATTAAATGCAATCGAGGTTGGGCAGTGCTCTGATGCCACGGGGATGAGGGCTAGGATGGTGCCTAAGACAGACCAAAAGCAAGGGGGAGCTACAGAGCCGGTGGTGAGAGGGTTTTGGCCTTTGACAATCTGCTCTGGGTGCCTGGGCTGTCAGACCCCAGCCAGCCACTGGCATTGCCAGACCTCCCTGAGCTATGGTGCTGCTGCGCTCCCTGCTTCTAGGAGTCACTGCCTTCCCCGGGCTGAGACCCCCGCAACAATCATCTCCTGGGGCTGCTGTGGCACTGAGTGGCTAGCAAGGCCTGAGACTCAGTTGGGCGGGGAGGCTGCTCTTAAAGCATGGGCTGGGAGCTAGAGGAGTAGAGAGTTCGGGAACCCCCGTTCTGTACTGTCACGAGGAGGAGGAGCCGGGATGGAACTGATTCTCCCACTCAGGGATCCATCCGGCAACCTCCTGGCTTCAGCTGCATGGACGCAGGAAGGGGCTCTGCAGGAGCTGGGACTAGACGAGTCCAGCGGTCTCTTCCAGCCGAATGTCTGTGACTGTGGGGCACGGAAGGTCCCTCCCATGACCCCAGTGAGGAAGGACAGGCTCTTAAACCCTGTGAGGCCAGAACTAGTCTGGGCTGGGGCATCCCATGGCTGGGGAGTCACACACTGGCTGGCTTGTGACTCACCTGCCCATTGTGACATGCCCCCTGCTGGCTGGCACAGCCTCATCCCCTCACTGCCAGGCTTGGCTCTGACAGAGCGAGAGCCGGCACGTGCTGCTGAGGAACGCTGAGCCAGCCGTTTCAGCTCTGCCACCGGCAGCAGAAAGTGGGTGGACCATTTACACGCAGTCTTCTGCCCACTCCTGACTCCAGGTAGGAGAATCTTCTATTGGCCACCTCTGCTCAGCCACTGCCATGATGGGGCCAGGTAAGTGTCCAGACAGGGAGGCAGCTGGTGGCCAACTTGGTCCATGTGGCGGTGATGAAAGGCAAATGGGAAGAAGCATGAGAGGTGAGGGAGCTGGAGAGTCTGTGGGAAGCTCCCTCTTTTGTGAAATCAACCACCCCTAGGTGGTGCGGGTCCCTCACAGGCCTGGGGGTGCTGATCCGGGCTTTGCGCGCTATCCGAAGCTCTGATCCTGGCTCATTCCCAGGCAGCTGGGAGCGTGAGTGGTGGAGCTGCCGGCTCTAGGCATCTCCCTTCCCAGCACGAGATTGTCTCTGGGGGAAGCCCACCCCAGGATTTGGCGTTTGTTGGTCTCTTCCACAGAGCGCTGGAGTCTCAGCCACTCCAGATCAGGGGGAGGGGCCAGCTGTGAATTTGGAGCCTGATCTAGGTTTGGATCTGAATCCGCCAGTGTTGCGGAGCGTTCAGATGTGGGGAGCTAGTTTCCGCCCGCGCCACATTTTCAATGTTCGGGAAAAGTGAGATCTGTGCAATAGGCAACGTTGTTCCATCTGGGCACCAGCCAGCTCCTGTGCCCCAGAGAGCTCCCACAGCTCACACTGAACCAGGGACAAAGGGGGCAGGAGGTTGGAAGAGAAGGTGCCAGCCTGGGACCCAGGAGACCCATGGCCATTTCCCAGCTCTGCCAGAGATAGTCTGCGTAGCCTTGGGCAAGTCCCTTATTCCCTCTGTGCCACAGTTCCCTGTCTGTTCAGTGAGGGTAGCAGCCAGGCCCTGCCCCGCAGGGGGCGGTCAGGATAAATGCAATTGAGGTTGGGCAGGTTGGAAGAGAAGGTACCAGCCTCCCTGCCGCTCTCCCACCTTCTGCTCCTGCCCTTTCACGGGGGTGTGTGAGCAACTCCTGCTGCTCACGAGCCCGCCCCAGGTACCCCACCCCCCTGGCCTCGCCCACCTGGGAACTGCCATGGCCCCAATATTCCTGGGGGAAGGGATTAGGGTAATTTCCCTGGGCAGGAAGAATCCTGAGTGGCTGGATCCAGCCTGTCTACTGTGCAGCTTGTGAACCAGCAGAAGGAGAGGTGGGAGTGACTCGGGGAGGCCGTTTGGCCTGCGGGATGGGGTGCTGGCATGGGCATCCGGAGACCTGCGTTCTAATCCTGCTTGTCCTGCTGACTGGCTGGGTGACTTTGAGCACATCCCTTCCCTTGTTTCTCTGCTGGCTGCCTTGGCTAGTTAGAGTCTGAGCCCTACAGCCCAGCGATTGTCTGCAGCACCTGGTGCAACAGGGCCCTGATCTCAGCTGGCATCTGCAGGCGCTGGTGGAACAGAAATAATTGGGCTGGCCCTGATGCTGAACGGGGCAGTCACCTCTCGTCACTCACAAGCAATGCCTTGTCCTGGCTTCTTGCAGGATGGCTGAAGAAGCCCCCAAGGACCCCTCAAAGCCCATCGGTGCCTGGGAGGAGACGAAACCTTCCCAATGGAAGAGCTGGCAAAAGAGCCCACAGCAGAAGCAGGAGCTGTGTGTGCCTCAGCTCTTCCATGCCGGTGAGTGGGTACCTCCTGGGTGGGCGGAGGGGGCTGCAGAAATGGCCGGGGCCATGTCCCTGCATTGTGGTGGGGCCTGGCCCCTCTGGGGGTTGGGTGGCAGGACCAGTGTGTCACTGGGGAGAGAAGACTCCATAGACCTTGTATTGCTCTGAGCTGCCATGAGATGGAGAGACAGGAAAACCCCGGCAGGGGGGAATGGCCCCTCCTGCTGGCAGCAGCTGCAGCCTCTAGAGCTGATTGGGGCATTAGAAACGGCGGCCGAAGCATGAGGTGGAGACTGACTGAATTGCCCACCCTGATCTGTCACGCTGCAGGGTTGGAGGATATTTTCCACCCGTTGAAGGGGATGCTCAGTGCAGGGTGGGTTGTTAAAGCCTAGGATGGCAGGGCGCCGGCCAGAGCATAAGATGCCCTCTGGTGTTGCAGCCCCATCTGCTGGCTCCTTTGTTGCATGTCCCAGCACAGGGCATTTGGGGGGGAGTGTTGATGATGGGAGCTCAGTGCCTGCCCAGGTTACACCTGATGGCTCTGGCTGGCTGTTGGTGGCAGGAGAGGCAGTCAGAACAAGCAGAACGGGCATGCTCTGGGTACCCATATCTCACACAGACTGGGCAACTGTTCCCTCTCCTACACGAGGACCAGAGCAATTCACTGCCAGTCCCTCTGCCCCCTCCAGCAATGGCCTGGAGAGTTGGGACACCACTCATGGCCTGACATCATCCCTCCTTCCAGATGTGACGCTCCCCAAATCCCCAGACTGAGCCTGCATGGTGGGCGGGGAAGTGGGGTGGCTGTTGGGAACCAGGGCTCTGACTGGATCTTTGCTGGGCTGGGCAGCAAAGAGGTGGGGAAGCCAGGAATCGCTGTGCCAGACCCTGCTGTGCATCGGGGCTGCTCCCCTGCTGGGGCGGGAGTGAGGGGGTAAGGGTTTTCTCTAAGATCTCTGTCACCCAGCCTGCAGCATGGAAGACCCAGGTATTACCACTGCTCTGTCTTTGATCAGATTCACCATCCCCTTGTAACGCCTCCTGCTTTATGAGGCCAGACTCGGAGGAGAAAGAGGCCCTGGAATACATCAACGCCTTTCTCACGAGCAATGAACAGGTACTAAGAGCCCTCCTCTGACCTGTCAGCTAGTGCCCTGTCCACATGCACCATCCGCCCTTCTCCGGAAGATGCATGGATTCTAAGGCCAGATGGGACCACTGTGACCTCCTGTATAACACAGGCCAGTGACCAGCCCCCAAATAATTCCTGTTTAAACTAAAGCATCTTAAAAATGTCCTGCCTTGAGTTACAAAAGGTCACCCACCATGCCACTTCCCAGTTGTTCCAATGGTCTATTACTTTCTCTGTTAAAAACAGGGCCGGCTCCAGACCCCAGCGCCAAGCGCGCGCTTGGGGCGGCGTCCCGCGGGAGGGCGGCAGCCGGCTCCGGTGGACCTCCCGCAGGCATGCCTGCGGATGCTCCACCGGAGCCGCAGGAGCAGCGGACCCTCCGCAGGCACGTCTGCAGGAGGTCCACCGGAGCCACGGGACCGGCGACTGCCAGAGCGCCCCCGCGCGGCGTGCCGCCCTGCTTGGGGCAGCGGAAATCCTAGAGCCGCCCCTGGTTAAAAACGTACATTTCCAGTTTGAATTTGTCTATTTTCAATTTCCAGCCCCTTTGAGGTGCCACCTGATGTACCGGGATACCACTGAGCCCGCCTGTTCTGCCAGCCTGGGCCCCCTTTACCTTGTCTTGCTGGGCTTGCGCAGGGCCACCCAGAGGGGGGGACAAGTGGGGCAATTTGCACCAGGCCCTGGGCCACGCAGAGGCCCCCACAAGAATGTCAGAGGCTCCCTCCGCCTGCCCCCATCCCCCGGCACCTCAGCGCACCGCCTCCAGGAGTGGCCCTGGACAGAGCTAAAGCAGCGTGGCTCGGGCGGGGCCTGAGCTCCTCTCATTTGGAGCCACGTGGTAAGGGGGCGGGGCCTGAGCTCCTCCCATTTGGAGCCACGTGGTAAGGGGGCGGGACTGAGCTCCTCCCACTCAGAGCTGCGTGGGAAGGGGGCGGGGCCTGAGCACCTCCTGCTCAGAGCCACATGGTAAGAGGGTGGGGCCTGAGCGCCTCCTGCTCAGAGCCCCATGGTAAGGGGGCGGGGCCTGAGCACCTCCCGCTCAGAGCCGCATGGTAAAGGGGAGGGGCTGTGAGCTCAGGTCCCGATGGAGCCAGGCTGCTGCAGTGCTGTCCAGGGGCCAGGAAAGCTCCTGGACGCGGCGCGCTCTGAGGCTCTGGGAGAGTGGGGAGGCGGGAGTAAGCAGCATGGTAAGCCCCTCTGAGCTGGACACCCTCCTGACACGCCCCCAGCCCTGAGCCCAGCTCCCTACCCAGCCCTGGGCAACAGCAGCGCCACCCCCAGGCAGCGCCAGACATTGGCACCAACCATCACCATCACCCAGCGACAGCCCATTATGTAATTGCAAATGTATATATACTGTCAAGGTTCCTTCCCCACTCTGAACTTTAGGGTACAGATGTGGGGACCTGCATGAACACCTCTAAGCTTAACTACCAGCTTAGATCTGGTTTTGCTGCCACCACTCCTAAATACTAACTCCCTTCCCTAGATAGTCTTGAGAGACTTCTTCACCAAGTCCCTGGTGAACACCGATCCAACCCCTTGGATCTTAACACAAGGAGAATTTAACCATCCCCCCTCCTTTCCCCCACCAATTCCTGGTGAGTCCAGATCCAATCCCCTTGGATCTTAAAACAAGGAAAAATCAATCAGGTTCTTAAAAAGAAGGCTTTTAATTAAAGAAAGAAAGGTAAAACTCATCTCTGTAAAATCAGGATGGAAAATAACTTTACAGGGTAATCAGATTCATAGAGCCCAGAGGAACCCCCTCTAGCCTTAGGTTCAAAGTTACAGCAAACAGAGGTAAATCCTCTTAGCAAAAAGGAACATTTACAAGTTGAGAAAACAAAGTTAAATCTAACACGCCTTGCCTGGCTGTTACTTACAAGTTTGAAATATGAGAGACTTGTTCAGAAAGATTTGGAGAGCCTGGATTGATGTCCGGTCCCTCTTAGTCCAAAGAGCGAACACCACCAAAACAAAGGGCACAAACAAAAGCCTCCTCCCCGCCCCCAAGATTTGAAAGTATTTTGTCTCCTTATTGGTCCTTTGGGTCAGGTGTCAGCCAGGTTACCTGAGCTTCTTAACCCTTTATAGGTAAAAGGATTTTAGTGTCTCTGCCCAGGAGGGATTTTATAGTATTGTACACAGGAGGGCAGTTCCCTTCCCTTTATAGTTATGACACACACATTAAAGCATTTAATGTTTTAAAATCATGTATTTCATGTATACCTCTACCCCGATATAACACTACCCAATATAACACGAATTCGGATGTAACGCGGTAAAGCAGTGCTCTGGGGGGTGGGGGGGAATGCGCACTCCAGTGGATCAAAGCAAGTTCGATATAATGCGGTTTCACCTATAATGCGGTAAGACTTTTTGGCTCCACAGGACAGCGTTATATCGAGGTAGAGGTGTATTTTCAAATTATTAAAAATTAATTTTTGAATGTATTTCACTGGTTATTTTTTACATTTCCAAATACATGATACTATAGTATTGCAACTATTTTTTTATGGAAGGGGTCCCTGAATCCCCCGAATCCTCTGGGCGGCCCTAGGCTCAGTTCACAAGCCACTTTCAGCCATACACTCAGGCAGGGCCACGCCCAGCTGCAGAAAGACACAGACCCTGAGATCAGCTCTGGGAAGACTCAGCTGAAGGGGCTTGTCCCAGTACTCTGGTGCCCACCTCCTTTGGAGTACAGACCCAAAGGTTTTATGAAATTTGCCTCCTCCCTTGATGTGGAGAGAGGCATGCCCAACTCTTTGCCCCTCCCCCCAGTTACTAATTGTACAAACTGGGTTATGGTATAAACAAGAAATAAGATTCTTAACTACAAGAGGTAGATTTTAAGTGGTTCTAAGAGATAGCAAACAGAACAAGGCAGATTACCTTAGTAAATAAACACAACATACAAACTAAGCTTTCCACACTAGATAGATAGGATCTACACTAGCAAATTCTCAGGCTGGCAGATTCTTAAGATTCTTTGCTGTGCAGCTTGGATTTCCCAGGTTTTCTTACACAGGTTAGGAATCTCTCTCCAGCCTGGGACCATCACTTCTCATAGTTCAATCTTTGTCCCTCAGGTGTTTCCAGGTGTCTTACTGCAGGGAGCGTGAGGTCCCCCCGATGTCATTGTTCCCCTTTTATCTCCTCTTCTCACCTGCTGGAAAACTCTTTTGCTGCGACCTGGGTCCAACAGTTCCCACTGTGTAGCGTTATCTCGAAGAGGTTTCTATGCTGTTTGTGTGCATTTCCTCAAGAAGCCATTGTTTGGCATTTTTACTGTTGTACCTGAAAGGTTGTTTTGAACCTCACAACGTGTTTCAGGAACACATACATAGCTGAACTTCATAACTGCACATACAGCGATAGCACATACAATCCAATGAGACATTAATGTCTAGCAGATAAAGACTTTTACAATACCTTACAATATGTACTTTGTACAAAACATATCCTAATGACATGACAGTGGTGAATATTGGGGTGTCAGGGTGTCCCACCCAGATGTTCCTCCCACTCTGTCAAGCCCCTGCTAACACTGTCTGGCTGCTTAGCTGCCATGTTGCAGTTCCTCTCTGGACACCTACCCCGTGAGATCTGCTCCCTCTCTGGTCCGGTTTCATACAGAGCTGCCCTGCCCTCCCCAGATAGTCACTCCTGTTGCCAGATGAATGGCCTTCTGCCATTTGGCATATCAAAGCCTGAGCAGCACTGGGGGGAAGCTTTCTGACATCTCTCCCACTGGCAGCTCCTTTCCACGCTAACCTTCCTGTTTGTGTCTAATCTCTGTGGGGTGTAGGACGAGGCCAAGAAACTCAAGTTCTTGGATTCCATCAATACCCTCAGCAACCTGCCTGCTTTTATGGACAAAGGCCTGCTAGTGGGGAAGATAAAGGTGAGTAAAACACACACTGGGGCTGTGTTACTTGGCGGGTTTAGTGATTGTCCTGGAGATCTTTGCAGATTTGTCAAACTTCAGCTGCCAATCATTGGATCGAGTCAGACTGAAGAGCCCATTATCCAGTATTTGCTTCCCCTGTAGGTACTTACAGACTGTCATCAAGTCACCCTGTAACTTTCTCTTCGTTAAGCTGAACTGATTGAGCTCCTTGAGTCTCTCACTATCAGGCATGTTTCCCAGTCCTTCAGTCACTCTTGGGGCTGTTCTCTGACCCCCCTCCAATTTATCAACATTCTCCTTGAATTGTGGGCACCGGACCTGGACACAGGATCCCAGCAGCGGTCGCACCAGTGCCAAATACAGAGGGAAAATAACCTCTCTAACAACTGGAGATTGCCCTGTTTGTACATCCTGGGATGGCATTAACCCTTTTGGCCCCAACTTCGCACTGGGCGCTCATGGGCAGCTGATTACCATGACTGCCAAGTCTTTTCCAGAGTCACCGCTTCCCAGGTTAGGACCCCCCATGCTGTGGGTGTGACCTGCCGTCTTTGTTCCTAAACATATAACTGTATTGAAACGTAGATTGTTCCCTTGCACCCAGCTTCCCAAGTCACCGGGTCGCTCTGTGTACGCCAGTCTCCCTGCCCAGAGCCCCAACACTCCGCAGTCAGTGCCCACTAGGGAACTAGCAACAAATCTGCTCCGTAGATTTGGAAAGTCTTTGCTCTCCAGCGCTGCAGAAAGACCTTCCCTGAACGTGGGACAGCGTGGGACAGCACCTCCCTTCCCTGAACGTGGGACAGCGTGGGCTGGTGGGTGGTCCAGTGGGCTGGGGCTCAACACACCGGGGTTCTACTCCCAGTTCTGCAGTAAGACCTCGGGCAAGTCACTGCCCCCTCTGTGCCTCAATTTCCCTCCCATGCCTTGTCTCGTCTAGTTAGCTCATGAGCTCTCTGGGGCAGGGACTGGCTCTCACTGTGTGTGTGCAGCACCGGGCACAAGGGGGCCTGATCTCAGGTGGAGTCCTTGGGTGATAATGCTGATGGAGCCTTTGCAGAGCACTGGCGCGTGACACTGGGACACTGAGCACAGGCCCTGCACTGCGCTCCCCGGCTGGAGCCCTGCACACCATCAAGCCTGCAGTAGGACGACCTGGCTGCCGAGCCCACGTGTTGCAGGCCCTGCGCTTTGATCCCCTGTCGGAGCCTTGCAGGAGCTTGGAGCCCAGCTGGCATTTCCCCACATTGTCTCCTCAGGAGCTGATTGATCACGAGTCCGTCGACTCCCTGACCGGCGTGATGCGTCAGCAAGCTATGCTCGCCATCATGAAGCTGAGGTACCCAGCCTGCCCGGCCCAGCCCCAGCCAGTGCTACGTGCAGCCAGACACGCCAGCCTCTTGGCATGGCCAGTTTTCCAGGGCATTCCCCCCTCTGCTCCTCCCCCATCTTCTGATTCCCCCAGGAAATGTGGCACCAGATGATGGTGCTGGTGCATGTGGACTGGCACCAGTGGGTAGGTGGTGGAGGATCCTTCAGTGCCTGGTGACCTCTCCACGTGGCCTTATGAAGATATGGTGGAGGGAGCGTGGAAGGCAGGACCGGTCCCCTCTGGGGGGAGAGGGGCTGTTAGGTGCTGCTGGAGCGGAGCGACTGGAGTCGGTGCCAGCTGCGTCACACTGGCAGCTCAGCGACTCCCAGTGGCTGAGAGGCTGGGCAGGCTGAGCCCTGGCACTTGGCACTGCCTGTGCCATGGGGGGCTCTCTCTCAGTGCCGCTAGCGCCCTGCTCTGAGCTTCCCCTGTCCATCAGGCGTCTGGAAGGTGATGGATGCTGCTGGCTGGAGCTGGGCTCTCGCTGTTGGCTCGATAGGTTCCCCAGGAATGGGAAGAGGAGGCGGGGCAGGAGCTGGAGCAGCTCTCCCCACTGCGCACTGGCTTCCTGACAACGGGGCAGGCGACGGCATTGGCCATGATCGCGTCTCTGCGGGGGTGAGAGGGGGAGGGATTTGCATCAGCAGTGGGCGTAGCTGTTCCTCACTGGCTGCCGCCTGCCACGAGGGGTGCGGCTGCAGGGGCAGCTCAAGTAGTCACCTGGCACCTCATTGCATGTGCTGGGGCCATGCTCTGGCAGTGGGGGTGAAGAGGTTAATGCTGTCTGGGCTGTCCCCACCTTCCTGCCCCCCTGCACACAGCTGTGTGCCCTGTCCAGCAGGCTGAGAGCAATGGGCAGGGGCAGGGCTTAGATCCCTGCTTCGGTTCTGCCCGGCTGCGGGCTGATGCAGCATCTCTGTGCTGGCCTGGACTGTGCAGCCGCAGTGCAGATGGCTGTGGTGGGAGGGTCTCTTGCCCCCAGTGGGGCAGGACTGGCAGGCTCCTCTGCACTGTGGCCGCTGGGTTCAGAGGCGCTTTGGTGCCAGCAGGCTCTAGTCTCCCGTCCATGCCATTTGCAGGATGTTGTTTCTTGGTGAAGCGCAGCGATCTCTGCCCCAGCCGGTGAGTGCTGGTGGGGTCACAGCAGACAGCTGCAGGCTACACTAAGTCCCTGCTTGCTGGTGTGAGAGAAGGCAGCACCAACTCCTTCCACCACCCCCTGGCCTGTTCTCATCTGCCACCCGCCAGCTGGAGCCCCCGCAGGTGTTTCCATGTCCTGGGAGCCTGAGGGCAATATTAGCACATCAGTCCCGCCTCAGACCCCAAATCCGCATGTGTCTCTTCTCTTAGCAAAATGAAGCTACCGCTGCTGGTCCTGACACGACCCAGCCTACTCGCCACCTGCTTCTCCAGCATCTTCTCCCTGCCTCCAGCACACACCATGGAGGAGGTGGAGGCTGCTCTCTACACCAAAGTAAGCCCCAAACCGGCCATGTTGAGCCATCCCAAACTGAGTGGGAATCCTGCCACTCGCTCGTGTACTGTCCCCTGGGTTACCTGGCACTGGCATAAGAGTGTAATGATCACAGCTTCCCGACAGGACTTCAGCTCAGGACCTGCAGCACCAAAGCACAGGCCCCAAAGTACAGGCCCAGATAAAGGAGTAACTCCCTCCTAGGGCAGCAGTAGTAGGCATTTATCCTTCACATGCACTGACAATTAGTGGGGAACAGACACTCCCTTCACAAGCACATTCATCCCCCATGCGTGGCTGGGGGCACAGGCCTGAGATCGGCTGCTTCAGGTGCACATAGGCCAGGGGAGCCGAAGCTTGGCTGGAAATCTGCCCTCCAAATGTGGAGTCCTGTCTGACTCTCCCAGTGGGATAGACTGTGTGCAGTGGGCTTTCTGGGGAGAGCAAAGACAGGTGGGGCCCTGTTGCCAAGAGGAGTTTGTAGTAGGTCCCCTGCGGGTACAAGTGAGTGGGTGAGCTGTAATACCAGGGGCTGCTATGACCTGGGGGGGGGGTGTCACACGCCAGGGCATTGGTTCATCACCTGGCTGGGTAACTCCACTTGCTCTGGTTTCTCCTCTGCTCTGCACGCAGACTCTGAAAACCATGGATGAGATGCTGAAGGCCTTGGTGTGCGAGGATCAGGAGCCCAACCTTCTGGTGCTGCAAATCATCTTGAAGGTCTGGAGGCGTGGGGGCAGGAAGGGGAGTAGTCCTGTAGCTGGGGTGGGGCTCAGGGACCAAGGCTCTGTTTAATCCCAAGCATGGGACACCCCCATGCCTTCGGCTCCTCAGAGTACGTTCTCTACAAAGGTTCTTGGGCTGGAGGGCCAAGTGCCCCCACTATATCTGAAAAACGTCTGTATGGGGTGGGTGTGGAGGAGCGTGGGCGGGATCTCCTGTGTTCTCCACTGAGCCCTCATGTGAACCTGGCATTCCTTTGTGCTCTCCATGGGCCCCACCAACCTGGCCAGAGCCCGGAGCTAGATTCCCCCAACATTCTAGTTCTGGGGCCACAGGAAGTAGATTCTGTAGGTCGTTTGTGCTTCCAAAAGAGGGAAATGTCCTTAACAGAGATTCGGTCTCCTCGATCCCAGAACCTGGGAAGAGGACAATCACAGAAGTGCAGGGCTGGAAAGGATCTCAAGAGGTCATCTACTCCACCCCCTGCACTGAGGCAGGGCCAAGCATTCCTAGACTGTCCCTGTTGAGTGTTTGTCCAGCCTGTTTTTTAAAACCTCCATGATGGAGAGTCCACCACTTCCCTAGGTCACCTGTCCCAGTGCTTAGCCACCCTTAGACTTTTTCCTAATATTTAACTTAAATCTCCCTTGCTGCAAATTAAGCTCATTACTTCTTGTCCTACCTCCAGGGGACATGGAGAACAATTTGTCACCATCCCCTGTATAACAGCCCTTAACGTATTTGAAGACTGTTACAGGTGCCCCCTCCGTCTTCTCAAGATGAAACATGCCCAATTCGTTCAACCTTTCTTCACAGGTCAGGTTTTCTAAACTGCTGATCATTTTTGTCGCTGTCCTCTGGACTGGCCCCAGTTTGTTCACATCTTTCTTAAAACGTGGTGCCTGCAACTGGACACAGAGCTCCAAGCTAACACAATTCAGAATGGCATTTCCCTTTTTCACAACAGCATCACACTGTTGATTCGTATTCAGTGTGAGACCCATGATAACCCCCAGATCCTTTTCTGCAGTACTGCCACCTAGCCGGTTATCCCCCACTTTGTTTTTATACATTTTTCCTTCCTAAGTGTGTTACGTCACATTTGTTTTGACTGAATTTTATCTTGTTGACTTCAGACCAACTCTCCAATTTAGCAAGCTGATTTTGAATTCTAATCTGTCCTCCAAAGTGCTTGCAACCCCTCCCAGCTTGGTGTCATCCGTAAACTTTACAAGCATCCTCTCTTTTCCGTTAACCAAGTTCTTAATGAAAATATTGATTAGTACTGGACCAGGCACACCCCTGGGGGACCTCACTTGAGACACCCTCCCAGTTTGCCAGCGAGTCAGTGATAACTCCTCTTTGAGTACGATCTTTCCATCAGTTGGGCGCCCACCTTATAGTAATCTCATCTGGATCAGACTGGCTTAGTTTGCTTAGGACAATGTCTTGTGGGACTGTGTCAAAAGCCTTACTAAACTTCATATACATCATCATATACTGCCTGCCTCCATCCACTAGGCAAGTAACCCTGTCAAAGAAGGAAATTAGATTGGTTTGGCATGGTGCTATTTGTTATTACCCTATTATCTCCTCTAGATTCTTACAAACTGTTTAATAACTTGTTCAGTATCTTTCTGGGTACCAAAGTTAGGCTGACAGGTCTATAATTCCTTGGGGCCTCCTTGTTCCCCTTTCTGAAGACAGGTTCTGTGTCTGCCCTTCTCCAGTCCTTTGGGACCTCAACCCTCCTAAAGGTTCAGCGATTGCTTTGCCTAGCTCCATCTAGAGTGAATATCATGAGGCTCTGCCAACTTGAATACATCTAACTGACCTCAATTGTCTTTTACCTGTTCTCTCCCTAGTCTAGCCTGTATTCCTGCCCCCTTGTTGTTAATATTGTGTTAAGCATCTAGTCGTCATTAACCTTTTTAGTGAAAACTAAAGCAAAAAAGACATTAAACACCTTGGCTTTGTCTGTGTCATCCATTCTTTGCTCTCCTTCCCTGCTGAGTAGTGGCCCCACACTTTCCTTTGTCTTTCTCTTGCTCCTAATGCATTTATAGAGCTGCTTCTGATTGTCTTTTATGTCCCTTGACAGTTAGAACTCATTTTTGCCTTTGCCTTGCTGATTTTCTCCCTATGTGCTTGGACTATTTTTTGGTACTTCTCCTTAGCAATTTGTCCCAATTTGTTTCTCTCAGGTCCTGCTCCCCTGGACCACATCCAAGGAGGTACATGAGCGGCTGAGGGCAGTGGGAAGGATCAGGTGGCTGATGGAATTCATGGGGTCTCAGTGCAAATTCCAGGTGAGCAGCCTGTGACCCTGGCCACCTCCTAACTACACTGAACAGCCTCGCGGTGCAGCACGCCCTGGCATGGAAAATGCAGGCCTAGAATAGTGACTCAGCAAGATCCTCAGTAGGAGTCCAATCTAACGAGCCCTGATGTCGATGGGTCTTTCCTCTGACTCCAGTGGGCTTTGGGTCAAGTCCCATCATTCTGTCTCCAAGGACTCTCCCCGCTGTTCCCCTAGCACCAAAGTCTGCTCTGCAGGGTCAATGCATTTACACAGGATTGCCCTGACAGCAGCCTCCGAACCCAGGTGTCTGTTCACCCCCTTTGTCAGACGCCTGTGGGATGCCTTGGCATCAGCTTCTGCCAGGCTGCCAGATGAACGCCCCTTGCTCTGCATGCTCAGGGCCATTGAGCTGCTCCAGATGCTCCATCCCCCCTGTGGAAGGGCTTCCCCTCTGGCAGCTGGAGGGGGGCGCTCGGATGATGTGCCCCCAGAGGCTGGGGCAGCAGAACAGAAGGAGGGAGGTGGGAGGGGACACAGTGAAAGGGATGGGCGGGGCCAAAGGCGCCAGAGAACTGGGGAGTGGGAGTGGGGAGGCTGTGCAGACCCCGGGAGAGGAGGGCAAGGGGCTTGGTGCCAGGTGGGGAAGAGCAGGGAGCCAGTGCAGGGGCTGCAGGAGGGGGAGACAAGAGGACAAGGCTGCAGGAGAGAGCAGGCAGGCTGGGGGTGGCGCGGAAAGGGAGGGCTCTGGGGAGCTCCAGGATGGAGTGAGAGAGGCAGGAGGCAGAGCAGAGGAGTCCAAGGTGACTCCAAGCTCCTGGGCCTGAGGTCAAAGAAGGGAGGGGGATGGGAGAAGGGGCTGGGATTAGGAACTTGCCCTTGAGATGGAGACTGGACGTTAGTTCATTCGTTACCTGGGTCCCCACTCGGGGGTAACGTTTGTTGACTTTGCTGCCCAGATTTCTCCGTCCCTGCTGAGCTTTCCTCAGCCCCTGGTGATGGGCCCCACAGCTCCTCCTGCTCTCATTGTCCCCAGTCTCTCTGCGGTGGCCTCTGCCTCCCCCTGTTCTAACCCACTGCTAGGGCAATGCCAGGGGGACTCGCTGCGCTAGGTCTGCAGGGGCGAGTGACTCCCTTTGCTCCTTCTCTCCGTCAGGAAGTGGAGGAGTTCAGAGTCCTGGGCCAGCTGGTGGGGTGTCTCACTCTGTGCTGTGTGGAGCAGGAGCAGGAGATCTGGCAATCGGCTGTGGAGGGACTTCACCACCTCTTCTCCTTCATGCAGCTGCTAAAATGTAAGAGCACTGGAGACCCTTGTCCTTCCTAAATACACTGACATGGGGTTTCCAACACGAAAAACATATTTATTGAACACTTCCACCTTTTCTGCAACCTTTTAAACAGTCTCCATCTAGTAATGAGCCTACACCACTGCTACGATTTCTTTTGTTCCTAATACACTTTTTTTAAAGAAACCCTCCATAGTCCTGCAAGCCATGGAGTTTCCCCCGATGTCTTTAGCTTCCTCTATCCGTATTCTACTCTTCATAACTCACATAAGAATGGACATACTGAGTCAGACCAATGGTTCATCTAGCCCAATATTGTGTCTTCAGATAGTGGCCAGTGCTTCATGTTTCAGAGGGAATGAACTGAACAGGGAAATTCTGAGTGATCCATCCCCTGACATGCAGTCCCAGCTTCTGGTAGTCAGAGGTTTAGGGACATGCAGAGTATGGGGTTACATGCCCTGATTATCTTGAATCCAATTATACTTTTAGCCTTCACAACATCCCACGGCAACAATTTCCACAGGTTGCCTGTGCATTGTGTGCACAGATACCTTCTTTTGTTTGTTTTTAACTTGCTTCCTATTCATTTCATAAAGTGACCCCTAGTTCTCCTGTTATGTGCAGGAGTAAATAACACTTCCCTAGTCACTTTCTTCATACCAGTCATGATTTTATAGACTTCTATCATATCCCCCCTTAGTCATCTCTTGTCTAAACGAAATAGTCCCAGGTCTCTACTACAGACCTATATTGTTATAACTATATTGCTCAGGGGTGTGAAAAATCCACACCCCTGTCGGCAGGAGCACCTCTCCTACTCACCTAGCCAACGCCTCTCGGGGAGGTGGATTAAGAGCTTGTTTGCATAGGAGCATCTTCACTTAAACGCTACAGTGCCAGTGCAGCTACGGCGATACCGTGTTTGAAGTGTACCCTTGTCCCCCATCTTTTTTATCTCTCCTCATATGGAAGCTGTTCCATTCCCCTAATCATTTTTGTTGCCCTTCTCTGCACCTTTTACAATATTGGTATATCTGTTTTGAGATGGGGCGACCAGAACTGCAGGCAGTATTCAAGGTTTTGGCGCATCATAGATTTATAAATGTAACCCTTCTGCCCCTCTGAGTTGGCAGCAACAAGGGCCGGGTTCAGTATCCAGGGGTTCCGTTTCAATAACACAATGCAAAACCGTCTCGAGCCCCCACCCAGTGACCTGGGACAATTACCTACCACCCCCCCGGGCGCCTCTAGGAGGCAATACTTCCCCACTCGCAAGCACAAAGTCTGAGTGTAGCAAAATCCTTTTAATAAAGGAGGGAAACAATGTGGCATCACGTTGGAGAGACACCACAAACAGGACTATACACAAACCATAAGCAAAAACCCACCTCCAAGTACATTTGGCACTGTCCTTAGGGTCTTAAGTCCAATCACCCCAAAGTCCAACAACCCAAAAGTCTCAGTCTCTGGTCAGTGCCACCCCAGAGTTCAAAAGTTTATCTGCAGAGTTTTACCCCCCCCCCCGCCTGGGTGGAAATGGGGGGGGGGTCGCACACTCAGGGTGCTAGGGACACCTTACGTGGGCCAGGGCCGACTGCCCCGCTTCTCCGTGGAGTTCTGCTGCAGCCTTCCCCACGACTGGCTCCACTCCACCAGCTGTGCCGCTCCTCCAGCAGACCCGCGAACCACATCAGCCGTCCCCACAAACCGCTCCACACTGCTCACTGTTCCATGGGCTGCTCCAACGTGCTGCAGACTGCTCCGCTCTGCCAGCTGCTTGGTGATAGACCTTCAGGCTCTCCCACTACTTAACACAGCACTCAGTGATCTCAGCTTAGTAAGCTTAGCTCTTTTAGTGATTTCAGCTCTTAGTGATTTCAACTTGTAGTAGGAGAGCCCCACTGCCACATGGCCCAACGTGAATTCAGGTCAGCAACCTCTAGATGGACTCCTAAAGGATTCAAAATTAGCTCTGCTCTTTAACAGTGGAGAGAGGAGGAAGTGCAATTGGTGTTCCAGGCCCTCAAAAGGGGCCCATACCATCAGGTACACACACCAGTACCCAGCCTCTCTCTCTCTTCACTGGGTTTTGGAACCCCTGTCCCTTGTCTAGCAAGTACTATTTAATGTAGGTTGAGTCATTTCTGTCATAAAGCAGTCTCATAGTTCCTCATTCACATAATTAAGGTAGCAGCCCCTTTTTTTCCTTCCTGCCCCAATAACAAAGAAATTGGGGATCCCACAGTGTGAAAATAACCATCCCATGCTGCTGTGTGTTATGCTAAGTGGAGTGGGTTTACCAATGCAAATGCACATTCCTAAAATTCCTTTGCCCACTCCTCATAATGTACCACCAGATGTCAGGGTAGATCTCATCCTGACTCAGCTTACATATAGAACCAGTGATGAGCTGCCAAAATCTTAACAACCGGTTCCCTATAAAAAGTTCTGATTTAAGGGAGGGAAGCAGAGGAGAGTCTGGGGGCCCCTGCAGGGCCTGGGGCAAATTGCCCCACTTGCCCTCCCCCCCGCAGCCCTGGAGCTCGTAGTCTCCCCCGTACCTTACCTTGCCGGCATCTCAAAGCAGCAGGAGGACTCAGGAGCTCAGCTGAGCTGCCCAGCTGCTGGCCACGCTGAAGCTCTGCAGGGGGGGAGGGGCCGGGAGGAGACAAATCTCGTGGGGCCAGGGGGCCGTTGCAAATTGCCCCACTTGCCGCCCCGGAGCTCGCAGCCCCCCGCCCCTTACCTTGCTGGCAGCCCAGAGCTCAGCTGAGCTGCACAGCTGCTGGCCATGCTGCGGCTCTGTGGGGTGGGGGAAGCAGGGGAGAGCCCGGGGGAGACATCCTCGTGGGGCCGAGGGGCCGGGGCAAATTTCCCTACTTGCCCCACCCTGCAGCCGCGGAGCTCGCAGCCCCCCGTCCCCTTACCTTGCCGGCAGCCCAGAGCTCAGATGAGCTGCCCAGCTGCTGGCCATGCTGCGGCTCTGTGGGGTGGGGGAAGCAGGGGAGAGCCCGGGGGAGACATCCTCGTGGGGCCGAGGGGCTGGGGCAAATTGCCCTACTTGCCCCACCTTGCAGCCCCGGAGCTTGCAGCCCCCCCGTCCCCTTATCTTGCCGGCAGCCCAGAGCTCAGATGAGCTGCCCAGCTGCTGGCCATGCTGCGGTTCTGCGGGGTGGGGGAAGTGGGGGAGAGCCCGGGGGAGACATCCTCGTGGGGCCAGGGGCCCCTGCAGGGCCTGGGCCAATTGCCCCACTTGCCCCTTCCCCTTCCCTCCCCTCTGGCTAGCCCTGGAGCTTGCAGCAGCCCCCTCTCCCACCCCACTTGCCGGGCTATTCAAAAAGCGGCAGCAGGACGACTCCCGAGCTCAGCTGAGCTGCCCAGCTGGTGCCGGCAGCTGGCCACGCTGCAGCTGGGGGGAAGCGGGGGAGGGTGCAGGGGAACCTCAGCCTCCCCAGCTGGGAATCCTGGGAGCAACAGGATGGTCCCGCCCACGGACCGGAGTTCTTTGCCCACCTCCTGGCCCTTTAACAACCGGTTCTCCACGGAGGTCTAATTTTAGCACCCGGTTCTTGGGAACCTGTGGGAAACGGCTCCAGCTCACCACTGTATAGAACCATTATGATATTTTTCTGTTTTATTATCTATCCTTTTCCTAATGGTTCCCAACATTCTGTTTGCTTTTTTAACTGCCGCTGCACATTGACTGGATGTTTTCAGAGAACTATTTACGATAACTCCAAAATCTCTTTCTTGAGTGGTCATTTAAACCCCATAATTTTGTATGTATAGTTGGGATTATGATTTCCAATGTGCATTACTTTGCATTTATCAATATTGAATTTCATCTGCCATTTTCTTGCCCAGTCCCTCATTTTTTTTACATCCCTTTGTAGCTCTTCGCAGGCTGCTTTGGATTTAACTATCTTGAGTCATTTTGTATCATCTGCAAATTTTGCCACCTCACTGGTTACCCCTTTTTCTGGATCATTTATGACTATGTTAAACTACACTGGTCTCAACACAGATCCTTGGGGGACCACGTTATTTACCTCTCTCCACTGTGAAAACTGGCCATTTATTCCTGTCCTTTGCTTCCTATCTTTTAACCACTGACTCATGAGAGAACCTCCCCTCTTATCCCATGACAGCTTCCTTAGGTTAAGAGCCTTTGGTGAGGGACCCTGTCAAAGGCTTTCTGAAAGTCCAAGTACACTATATCCATTGGATCACCCTTCTCCACATCCTTGTTGACCCCTTCAAAGAATTCTAGTAGACTGGTGAGGCATGATTTCCCTTTATAAAAGGCATGTTGGCTCTGCCTCAACAAATTGTGTCCACCGACGTGTCTGATAATTCTGTTCTTTCCTATAGTTTCAACAATTTGCCTGGTACTGAAGTCAGGCTTACCAGGGATCACATCTGGAGACTTTTTTAAAATTCACTCTCACATTAGCTATCTCATACAGAGGCCGATTTAAACACTAGGTTACATACCACAGCACTGCACATAAGTCTGTCTGGATGTCTCGTGATAGCTGCAACCTTTGCACCAGGCAGGCAATTTACCATGCGGTTCTCCCAGTCATCACAAACCCAACTGTTTATATGTCTATTGATTGAATCCCCCATTACTATTTCCTGGCTTCTCTGTGTAAGTGGGATTCCCGCCTCAGGAGGGGTAGCCTCAGTGTGAGAGGACATCATGACTTCATCTGGAAGGTGGGTCCCAACTATGGGATCGTCTCCCTCTGCCCCAGCTCGATGTTCTCCTTCCCCGAAACTTTCACCCTCCTCAGCAGCACAGAGGCTGTCAGACTGGGGGTGGGACTACTCTACTGCATCCCTAAAAGTCTCCTCTATGTACCTCACTGTCTCCCTTGGCTCCACCAATTCAGCCCCTCTGGTCTCCTGGTCTCTGAGGGCCAGTAGCTCCTTGGGCCAAATGCCCACATATGCTACCTGCCCACAGGGCTGGTAATCGTACATGCTGCATTCAGTGCAATCAACTGGAGAGCCCCACGCTGCTGCTGCCCTTCTGCCTGGTTTATTTTTACTCTTCCAGGGAGGTTAGTTTGTTTAGTTTGGGGGAGGGATGGGGGAACAGGTTATTGGCCTGAGTTTACAGTATGTTTGTTAGATGTACTTGTCTCTCACACACCCTCTCTAAACTTCCTTGCAAAACTCCCGTTTGCTAACCGAAGGTCTGATTTATATTGCCTGTTGTCTGTTTCCCCTCCCTGGGTCAGCCAAAATGCTGGTGAAGCACGGTGCAGAGTATCGGCAGATCCTCAAGGACAGTCAAACTGAGAGAGCCTTCTGGGTCACCAACATCAGCAATATCACATCGGTAACTACAGTCAGTGCTTCCTGGGATTGTTGTGCCCAGAGTTATCAGGAGTCAGAAATTAACACCCTAGGAGTCAGGGGGAAGGGACAGACCCAGGATGTGACTAACCCCATCCAGCTGGGACAGAGACCTGCCTATGGCCCACTCCACCTCATAGAATAATAGACCTCAGGAAATTATCTAGTCCAACCCCTTACTCAAAGCAGGACCAACCCAACTAAATCATCCCAGCCAGGGCTTTGTCAAGCCTGACCTTAAAAACCTCTAAGGATGGAGATTCCACCACCTTCCTAGGTAACCCATTCCAGTGCTTCACCACCCTCCTAGTGAAATAGTGTTTCCTAATATCCAACCTAATCCTCCCCCACTGCAACTTGAGACCATTGTTCCTTGTTCTCTCATCTGCCACCACTGAGAACAGCCGAGCTCCATCCTCTTTGGAACCCCCCTGCAGGTAGTGAAGGCTGCTATCAAGTCATGTGCCCCAGCCCCCGCATCATTTTCATTGCCCTCTGCTGGACTCTCTCTGATTTGTCCACATCCTTTCTCTTGTATGGGGCCCAAAACTGGACGCAATACTCCAGATGTGACCTCACCAGTGCCCAATAGAGGGGAATAATCACTTCCCTCCATCTGCAGGCAATGCTTCTACTAATGCAGCCCAATATACCTGCCTACATGACACACCACAAGATGCACTGGGGCTCATCCAAACCTGATCCCAGCTCCTTGTCAGGTTTGCTGGGAGCTTCCTCAGAGATTAATGCAATAAAAGGCATCATTGCATCTGCGCACGAGCACCAGCCCCTGCTGAGCACTAGAGAGTGTATCCGTGCTGCGCAGTATTGTGCCCCCGTGCACTGCCACGCTGGCCTCTGCCATGCATGACAGCTTCCGATTGCTGGCTGGGTACTGTGCTGCCCAGGTGCAGTAAGCCAGGCCTGTCCCGGTAGAGTGGGGTTTGCCTGCACTCCTGGCCGGGCCAGTCCTGGCTGCTTGGCCGCTGACCAGATCTGCGCTGGGCAGCAAAAGGGGTTTCACTAGCAGTTTGTTTCAGCTGTTTGGGAAGTACTTCAACCCGTCCGAGAGCATGGACTTCCTCCTCGTTGCTATCGACGGCGTGAGCGACTCCAGCGTCCATGACGCAGTGACGGCCAGGAACATGCTGCATATGATCCTGGAGGTTCCCGGCCTAGGCTTGGTGAGGGTAAGAGCTGCAGTGAGAACACCGTGCTGGGGGAGCCCATCTGTGGGAGACTCTGTCTCTGGGTGCTAGGCATTATTGGGGGGCAGTTCTCTGGCCTGTGAAATGCAGGGGGTCAGTCTAGGTCAGGGGTCAGCAACCTTTCAGAAGTGGTGTGCCGAGTCTTCCTTTATTCACCCTAATTTAAGGTTTCACGTGTCAGTCATACATTTTACTGTTTGTAGAAAATCTCTTTCTATAAGTCTATAATAAATAACTAAATATTGTTGTATATAAAGTAAATAAGTTTTTTTAAATTTTTAAGAAGCTTCATTTAAAATGAAATTAAAATGCAGATCTCCCTGGACCGGTGGCCAGGCCCCGGCAGTGTGAGTGCCACTGAAAATCAGCTCACGTGCCACCTTCAGCACACATGCCATAGGTTGCCTACCCCTGGTCTAGGTGATCACCATGACCGCTTGTGGCCTTGCAGTCTATGAATCGATAGGCTGGGAACTGGTGCTGTGTTCTAGGCCTGGGGCTGGTGAAGAGGTTCTGGGAGGGCAGATGGCTCTCAGGTGCAGCAGGTCCTTGGCACGCCAGATCAATAGCTGTGCGAGGAAGCCAAGGCCCCCCACCTCCCCATTTCCCTTCCAGGTGTCAGAGGCTGTGAGGAGCATTCATAACCACCTGGACTCCATCAGCGAGCCACTTGCCCGGCAGGAGCTGCTCAGGGCCCTTCTCCTGCTGGGTTCCCAGTTCAGCGAGGAGGTGGTCAGAACCCTGCTGGGCTGCTCACTGTCATGTGACAGGTACGGGGCTGCGGCTACCACCACTTGCACTCTGAGTCCCCCGGACTGGTCCCGCTGCCAGAGACAGGGGAGTGCAGAACCCTCCAGAGATCTCCTGCTCCCTGCAGAGCTGCTGCTTCTCCTGGAGGGTTTTGCAGGCTGGCTTGCCCTGGACACAGGCCAATCTGCAAAACCCTGTACGGCATCCCTCGGCCTCTCCTGTGGCTGACACTGGACCTGGCCCCATGTAGCCTGCACCAGCCAACGGGGTCCTTGCAGGAGCAGGAGGGCAACAAAGGGCCGGCCGGTGAGGGGAGACCCAGCAGGCGTGCCAGTGCTGAGGGGTGCAGGAGGCTGGCAGGGCTCTGATCGGGTGCCACTGGCTCTCTCCCTTTGCAGTGTTGCTGCGGAGATGTGGAAGATACTGACATCCCAGCCCAAGAGCACAGAAAAGATCCTCAGGGAGCTGGTCAGCAGGCTGCAGGGGCAGGCTCCGCGACAGCATCATCTCTCTCAGAGACCGGCTGGCGTCGCCTCCTTGGCCGTAAGTACCAGCCCCTGCAGCAAGGGAAGGAGTGTCGTGTGTCCCCATCATGGCCTGAGGGGGTCTCTCAGTCTCCCACGGGGTATAGTCATTGGGCCAAAGAGAGAGAGAGAGTGTGACTTTAGCCAGTGCTATATTCGAGCCGGAACACGCCGAAACGCTCTCCTGGTGCTATTCAGCAGCACTCATAGAATCACAGGGTGAGAAGGGATCCCAAAGTTAGCTCGTCCAGCCCCCTGCAACAATGCAGGACTTCTTGTTTCTAACCCACCCTGGACAGATGGCTCCAGCCTCCTTCTGAAAACCTCCAGCGAAAGAGTTTCCACAAGCTCCCTAGGCATCTTTCCCATCGTCCTACTCTTCTTACAGTTAGGAAGTTTTTCCTGAGGCTTAATCTACATCTGCTGTGCTGTAGTTTGACCCCATCACCTCTTGTCCTGCCCTCCGTAGCAAGAGAGAACAACTTTTCTCTATCTTTTTTTATGGCAGCCTTCCAAGTATCTGAAGACCATTATCTAGTCCCCCCTTAATCTCCTCCTTTCCAAACAAAACATAGCCAGTTCCTTCAGCCTTTTTTTCTTACGGCTTGTGTTCCATCCCTCTAATCACCTTTGTCACTCGCCTCTGGATCCTTTCCAGTTTCTCCACATCCTTTCTAGACATTGGTGACCAAAACTGGACACCGTACTCCAGCTGAGGCCTAACCAGCACTGAGTAGAGTGGTACTATCGCCTCCCATGACTTGCATGCTATACCCAGGGGCGGCTCTAGTAATTTCGCCGCCCCAAGCAGGGCGGCACGCCGCGGGGGGCGCTCTGGCGGTCGCTGGTCCGCGGCTCCAGTGGACCTGCTGCAGACGTGCCTGCGGAGGGTCCGCTGGTCCCGCGGCTCCAGTGGAGCATCTGCAGCCATGCCTGCGGGAGGTCCACCGGAGCCGCGGGACCAGCGGACCCTCCGCAGGCACTCCTGTGGGAGGTCCACCGGAGCCGCCTGCTGCCCTCCCGGCTACAGGCAGAGCGCCCCCCCCCCGCGGCTCTCATTGCCGCCCTAAGCGCGCGCTTGGCACGCTGGCATCTGGAGCCGGCCCTGGCTATACCTCTGTTAATGCAACCTAAAATTGCATTTGCTTTTTTTGCAACAGCATCGCATTGCTGACTCATGCTGAGGTTGTGATCCACCACAGCTCCCAGATCCTTCTCAGCTGGTTATCCTCCATTCTGTATCTGTGCATTTGCTTTTTCTTCTCTAAATGTAGCACCTCACATTTGTCTTTGGTGAATTTCATTTTGTTATCTATAGCCCTGTGACGCTGTAGGGAGAGGGATGGATTGATCTGGAAATGGTGTTTAGTTTTACTGGGACTGTCTGCATGGGGGATGGGAGAGCAGGGGATGACTTTAGGTGAGGGTCAGTACCTGAGGCTGTAACCTGAGCCAGAAAAGGGGGTGGGATGAGTCGATACTGCGTACTAAGGTTATTCCCTGTTTACACTGGTGCCCCAGCGCAGCAGCAGCAGCAGCGCAATCCTCTTTATTCCCCTCGAGGAGGTGGAGTACAAGCAGCGCTGTAGCCAGGGAGATACAGCGCTGTATGTGCCTTGCCAGTGTGGACGGGGAGTGAGTTACAGCGCTGTTGGTGGCTTTATTGTGCTGTAACTCTCAAGTGTAGCCAAGGCCTAAATCCACGTTCACACTCAGCCATGCTGCATGAAATCACACACGTGGAGCTGAGCAGTGGTTTCAGCTCAGCTGGCACTTCTGACCAGTATAATCAAGAAAGTCATGCTAGGCATTGACAATTCCTGTCAGTGACAGACCAGATTGGTTACACAGCTGCCCTACCTCCTTTTCACTTTATCTAAGGCCTTGGCTACACTTGAGAGTTACAGCACAATAAAGCCACCAACAGCGCTGTAACTCACTCCCCGTCCACACTGGCAAGGCACATACAGCGCTGTACCTCCCTGGCTACAGCGCTGCTTGTACTCCACCTCCCCGAGGGAAATAAAGAGTATTGTGCTGCTGCTGCTGCTGCTGCGCTGGGGCACCAGTGTAAACAGGGAATAACCTTAGTACGCAGTGACTGATCTCCGGAAGCTTCCCATAATCCTTTTAAGTGAAGGTTCCGCTCTTTGTTTTGTTGCAAACTCTGGGCTCCGGGAGCTGCTTATTAAAAAAACAAACACAGCTCCTGTTTGCTGTAAATGAGCAGAGGCAGAGGGCTCCCTTTGGAAGGCCCACAGCTAGTGTTTGCTTGAATAGAGGGGGAGGGAGGAGGGTCCGTTTCGGCGAGTGGGTGCTTATCTGGTCTGTGAGGAAAAAAACAAAGAGGTGCTGTTCACTTTCAGTGAGTCAGAGAGGGCTAGGGGAGGGGGTTGGAACTTGCAAGGCAGCTGCTGACACAGTGTTGGCTCCAAAAATCCACTCTCTCTCTCCCCCACGCTCCTTGTCACACTCCACCCCCCCTTTTGAAAAGCACGTTGCAGCCACTTGGAACGCTGGGATAGCTGACCATAATGCACTGCTCCCAATGCCGCTGCAGATGCTGCAAATGTGGCCACGACAGCGCGCTGGCAACTGTCAGTGTGGACAGACTGCAGTGCTTTCCCTACTCAGCTGTACGAAGACAGCTTTAACTCCCAGTGCTGTACAGCTGCAAGTGTAGCCATACCCTCAGCCACATGACTATGATTGTGAATGGAAATGTAGCAAGGGGCTTATTCCGCATACGTCATCACTCACGTTTAGCAAACTACATGGCCCTTCATTTTCCATGTGGCATCCTCTCAGCTGTGCCAGAACTTGGCTCAGACATCCTTGTTCTCCCTCTGATTCACAGACACAGAAAATACAATATGGAGAAAGACGCTTTGTGGAAATACTTGTAAAAATTAGATCAATGCATTACAGCAGGCCTTTGCTACTCCAGCCTGTTATGCCTTGATGTATTTTGTGTTATTTGTGTAGCCTACTAGCTACATTTAAAATAAACTTTTATTATTTCAGCCTGATACAGTAATGTCTGTAGTGCAGCAGCATGATTTATTTTCTATTTTCATTAGCCTATAGACTAAAGTAAAAAGAAAACGTGCTACGCATTCATTGGGTTTTTACCACTGTACTGTACACTACTGTCTAGAGTTATATCTTTTACATATTCTATTGTAGACACAGTAATGGCATTTCTATTGTATTCTATTGCATACACAGTAATGGCATTTCAGCACAATGATTTCAACATTTAAAATAAATTGAATAGCTACTGGGGGGGGGTGTACAATTAAAAAAAAATCCAATACCTTGTTATTTTGGACAGCTGGCCTGTCTCCAGCCATGCCTGGTTTAGCCCAGGATTACTGTACCAGAAATTCAGTAGACAAATAAAATGTGAATTTCTATAATTCATATTGAAGAAAATCAGTATTTTAGTGGCATTCCAGGACCTTCATATTTTCGACTACACCACTGTCTCTAGCCCAGTGGTTAGGGTACCCAACTGGGAGACCTATCATTATCTCGTTAATGATAATTTACTGGGGTCAAAACTCTGCTCCAATGACTATTTAAGTGTTCCCAAGTAGAGATAGATACCAAATTCCCTTTAGGGGTGGGGCTTAGGCCACATCCGTCTCCGCCGCATTTCCTATTGGTTGGTTTAGGCAGCTCCTCACTCTTAGCTTCATAGAGTTCAAGGCCAGAAGGGACCTCTGCGATCATCTAGTCAGATCCCCTGCCTGACACAAGCCAGAGAACTGCCCCCAGATCATTCCTAGAGCAGGTCTTTGAAGAAAAACATCCCATCGTGGTTCAAAAACAGTCAGTGATGGAGAATCTATCACCACCCTGGGTAAATTCTTCCAATGATTAATTACTCTCACTGTGACATTTATGCCTTATTTCCAGTCTGAATATCTACCTTCAACTTCCAGCCACTGGATCATGTTAGACCTTTCTCTGCAAGACTGAAAAGCCAATTACTAAATATTTGTTTCCCAGGGAGATACCTATAGACTGTAATCAAGTCACCACTCAACCCTCTCTTTGTTAAGATGAATAGATCGAGCTTCTTGAGTCTCTCACTATATCTCTCACCAGAGGTCCTGATTTTTATAGGGACAGTCCTGATTTTAGGGTCTTTTCCTTATATAGGCTCCTATTACCCCCAACCCCTGTCCTGTCTGGTCACCCTATCACTATAAGACATGGTTTCTAATCCTTTAATCATTCTCATGGCTCTTCTCTGAACCCTCTGCAATTCATCAACATTCTTTTTGCATTGGGGCACCGGAACTGGACCCAGGATCCCAGCAGTTGTCACACCAGTGCCAAATACTCCCACTCTAGATTCTTCTGTTTATTTATCCCAGGATCACATGAGCTGATTATCCACCAGGACTCCCAAGTCCTCTACAGAGTCTCTGCTTCCCAGGATAGAGTCCCTCGTCCTGTTCCTAGATGTATTCATTTACAATGAGCCATATTAAAACACATACTGTTTGATTGCTCCCCAGTTTACCAAGTGATTCAGATCACTCTGTATCAGTGACTTATCCTCTTCATTATTTACCACTCACCCAATTCTTGTGTCATCTGCAAACTTTATCAGTGATGATTTGATGTTTTCTTCCAGGTCATTGATGAAAATGTTAAATCGCGTAGGGCCAAGACCCGATCCCTGCAAGGACCATCCTGGAAACACACCTGTGCAATGCTGATTTCCAGTTTACAATTACATTTTGAGACCTATCAGCCACTTTATAATCCAATTCATGTGTGCCACGTTACTTTTGTATCTTCTAGGTTTCCGATCAAACTGGAGTGCAGCGCCAACTCAAGCGCCTTACAGAAGTCTACATACCTTATGTCAATACCATTTCCTTTATCTACCAAACTTGTAATCTCATCAAAAAATTGTTGATTTGCATTAAATAAATTATCCTCTTTAATTCTTTATTAATTGAATCTTATACCAGCTGCTCCATTATCTTGCCTGGGATCGATGTCAGGCTGACAGGCCTGAAATTACCCAGGCCATCCCTTTCACCCGCTTTAACAATTGGCCCAACTGACTCTCTCTCTGGAGCGTATACGGAGCCTGGGCACTTAACCCAGGACTGTGAGTCCACTGGGCAGCAGGGCACATGAAGCTAGGCATGGCCACGCTGGGCCGAAGTCCCTTGTGTGGTTCTAGCCAAGGTCTCACAGGCTAGGAATTGAACCCAGCGTCCCAGGCCTTAGCCCCCAGCTCAGCCCACCCCTCTAGGTGCCCTGGGGGAGCGTGGGAAGGACGAAAGCCCTGCAGCGATGTCTGTCTCCTGTTCTTATCTGCAGGCCACAAGAGCCCTGTATGTGATCCTGCAGGAGCAGGCCTGCAGGCAGGAGGTGAAGGAGCTCTTCCCTCAGCTCTACGTCGCGCTGCTCTTCCACGTCACCCACACAGTGCAGCACACTGCTTCGCAGGAGAGGGAGCATAACCAGGAGGACACGGCCGCACCCCTCAGCCCCGTCAGGTACCGCCAGCCCGACACCCAGCCTGGGTTCTGCAGCGTCGCCCGCAGGCACGCGGCAGGGCCTGGCCTGGGCTCACTCAGTAACAAGAGGCTCGCTCTGCACACAGGTTCGCGGTGAAGGCCATGGAAGCTTTGCTTCTATGCACTGGCTACAAGGAGCAGGTCACCTTCATGATGAAGCAGGGCGGCTGGGACCTGCTCATGAGCTCCGACACGCACCACAAAGGTGTCTGCCTGCTTGCCCGGTGAGTGCTGCCCAGAACCGATCACAGCAGCAGCTCCCCTCCCTGGCCCAGGACACGGCCACATTGCCTTCTCTGCTGGGTGAGACGCGGCTCCCAATCGCCTGCATGGAACAGGCCGCAGCCTCTGTGCTGTTGGCCAAGGGGTCAGTCGGCTACTTCTCCACCCTGCGCTGCCTGGCGTAAACCGCTTCCTGCGTGGCTCTGGCAGGCATGGCTGGGCAAAGACAGCCTCCGCCATGTCTTTCCGCAGCGTTGGTTTAGCCCTGTCAGGCCCAGCACATGAGAGAGACAAGGTGGGGGAGGGAATGTCTTTGGTTGGCCCAGTGACTGTGGGTGAGAGAGAAGCTAACACAGAAAGCTCCAGCGCTTGTCTTGGGTGAATCTAAGATATTCTCTCACCCACCTTCTGTCTCTCATCACCCAATCTCTGGGCACATGAGGAAGGCCACCGACCCCACCGACACCCTTCTTTGTCTGCAGTTCTCTTGCAGCCCCAGCACTACGTGCTCAGAGCTGGCCTCATGGAAGGGCTCCCTGTCGAGTGATTAAGGGTTTGGGTCTCTAGCACATAAGCCGCTGGGCATTTGAAGCCAGCAGGAACTAGTCTGTGCCAGCTGCGCGTGACTAGTCGCCCGGGATCCCCTGTCCTGTGGCACTGGTCTGGTTAGATTTGTAAATGGAGGACTAGTCCTTGCCCACCTTGATGATGTGGTGTTTGTGTTTCTTATGCCAGGGCCATGGTTTCGCTCAATTTCCAGGAGCGAAACTGGATTTTCCACCATATCATGGCCATCCTCAACTGTCGGGACGATAGGCGGTACGTCCCGGCCGTGGCGCTCTTCATTCAGGTGAGCCTCACCAGCAGGTGAGGGTCGTGAGAAGAGCCCCGGCCCAGCGGTGACTGGGGCATGGGGCTGACCTATGGCCAGGGACGGCAGATTTGTAGAAATTGTGGTGGTGCTCAGCAGAACCTGCCCCTCCAAACTCTGCCCCCCTAAACTCTGCCCCCCACCTGCCTAAGTCTCTGGGAGGGAGTTTGGGTGGGGGAGGGGGCCTGGGGTGCAGGCTCTGGGATGGGTCAGAGGGTGGGAGTGCAGGAGAGGGTGGGGATGCAGGCTCTGGGAGGGAGTTTGGGGACAGGAGGGGGTGTGGAGGGAGGGGGTGCAGGCTCTGGGAAGGAGATTGGGGGCCAGAGTGGGGCGCGGGAAAGGGGTGGGGGGAGCAGGCTCTGGGAGGAGTTGGGAGGGTGCGGCGCTTATCTGGGGCTCCTAGGCAGGGCGGGCCGGGGGCCCTCCATGTGCTGCTACCCCGAGGCACTGCCCCCACAGCTTCCTACTGGCTGCAGGGGCGCTTGGGGTGGGACACAGACCCACCCCACCCAGGGGCCACAGGGAGGGGCTGGCAGCCATGGGAGCAAGCAGGCAGGAGGCCGCTCAGCTCTGCTGCACTGCCAGTGGTGGTGGGGGCCCCAGGCTGTTTTAAATGGCCTGGGAGACGTGGGGGAAAGGTGGGACTGAGGCCCATGGTGCCCAGGCACCGTGGGCCAATGGAACTTGCCGCTCATGCCTATGGCCAGGAGAGGGGTGGCCCTGAAGGCCCTGGGGGTGGGTGGGTGGGTGAGCAGGGGCAGGGAAAGCTCCTACAACCCTAGGGGTGGAGTCACTCAGTCTGGGCATTGTTACCTGTCCCAGCGGGTGTCACGGGGCTGGAGCAAGGCCCAGGGTCAGGTGTCTCTTGTTCCCCACGGCTCAGTTCCATAGAATGGTCCCTTGTGTGACCTCGGCCCTCGAGCCCCCTCTGACATCCGTGTGCCATGCGCAGGCCGGGCAGCCGCCTGCCCATTCATGGCCAGTTCACCTGCCCCCCCGCAGACCGGGCGACCCTTTGGAGCACAAGGCTGCAGACCCCCCCCACACCACTGCTCCGTGTGCAGCTGAGCCTTAGTGAGGGAGCAGGGCAGGCCTTGATCTCAGCTGGAGCCTCGAGGGGCCGTCGCGCTAGCAGCGTTTCAGTGGGGCCCACACGGTGACCAATCGCGATGCCCTGCCTGCAGCCCATGCCGGGCCTTGGCCAGTGGAGCTAAGGGCCCCGTGGCAGAGATGAGTCGCGAGAGGCCAGCCCCGTTCTCTAGCTTGATTTGCTGTTGGTGTGTTAGCTCCTCCAGTGCCCTGACCTCGGCAATGAGCTGGAAGACGCCATCGTGGAGGAGATGAGCAGGCAGCTGAGAGACCCCAAGACTGTGGTGCGCTGGTTGGCGCTCAAAGGCCTCCTCAATCTGGCCCTTCTCCCAGAGAAGGTGAGAGGGGAGGAGGGCTGGGGGATAAACCCAGAACCGCAGGGAGCTGCTGCAGGGCTGGGGTCATTGAAACCTTCCCAGGGGGTATGGCCCTGGCCTGGAGTCAGGAGCCCTGGCTTCTATTCCTGGCTCTGCCACTGACCTGCGGGGTGCCCTTGGGCAAGCCCCTGCCTGGCCTTTGTCTGCTGTTCTGCAGGGCAGGGCCTGGCTCCTGCAGGGTGCGTCTCTAGGTGTGTGGAGCATCTGGCACAGCTGGGCCTGATTGTGTCTGGGGTCTCTGTGATCCAAAGAACCCTAGCACTAGAGTAGCAGCAGAGCTGCAGACTCTAGACCCCCAGGGAATGCTGGCGACCCCAGTGATCAGGGATGCTTGGATAGAGCCATTTCACTACAATTAGGAACCATTTTTTCCTACAAATCCCCTTTTAAAGCCTCATAGGTTTTAACTGTTGATGTCACGGCTCTGTCCCGCAGCACTCGCTCCTCTGAAGAGCTCTGGAAGGGCCTTTTGCTGCTAAGATCTCATAACAAGTTTGATACCCACAATATAGTGAAGGCAGAGAAAGCCCTTGGGGCTTAAATACACAGATCTGACAGCCTGGTAAAGAGGAGACAATCTGAAGGCAGCTCTCGTTAATGATAATTTACTTCGCCTGAGAATAGGGGGTCAGTCCGGTTTATTAAACCCGGACTATGACTAGATCAGACATGGAGAGGGCGTGACTGTAATTCTCTTTGTTATACACCATTCCCATCATTCCATGCACTTCAGCCTGGTTTTCACTTGCTTGTGGTTCATTTTCCTTTCTGGAAATGGTTAGCCTGTATATGACCTATTTTTTCCCTGATGTCGGTTGAGATTTTGTGGGGCTGTCTTTGAAAGGTTGAAAAACCAAATACAGAAATGACTGAATCTGGCTTTTAGTAACAGCCTAACCCTAGAACTAGTGTGCAATATTGGCTCCCTCCCCTAGGCTGGGCTGTAAGGACCAGGATTCAGGAGAACCCAGGTTCGGTTCCTGGCTCTGCCAGACTCCCTAAGTGACTGTGGGCGAGTCACGTAACCTCTCTGTGCCTGAGTTCCATGTCTGTACAATGGGGATAGAAATCCTTCCTTCGTGTGTCTAGCCTGTAAGCTCTAGGGCAGGGACCGTCTCTTACTGTGCCTGGAAAGCCCCCAGCACAAGCCTTTATTGCAGACAGGCCCTCGAGGTGCTATTCGAACAATAATACACTTGATTTATTTGGGGTCAACGTGTTGTGTAGAGAACTTTCCACGGATGATATCTGCTAATAAAAACCATCCCCTGAGATCTGGGGTACAAGGAAGCAGCTGCTTATGTTGCAGGTTGCCGGACCCACTGCCCGTGATCTTAGCGGGCTGTGCAAAGGCTTTGAGGCTGTAATATGTCTCTGGAGGCAGGGGCGCTGGAAGACTTTTTATAGTGGAGGTGCTGCACACACACACCCCTTACCCCTGTCCACACACCCCTCCACCACTAGAGCTTTGGTCAGGAGCAGGGCCATGGCTCCGGGAGGCGGGGGCGGGGGGTGGATGGGGCAAGGGGACCAAGGCTGGGGCCATAGCTGGGGGTTGGCACAGGGCCGGCAGCTGGGACCCTGTGTGTGGGGCCAGGAGCAGAGCCCTGCGTAAAACCTGGGAGTGCTGCAGCACCCCCAGCACCCCTAGCTCCCGTGCCTCTGTCTGCAGGGGAGGCAGACATTGTTTTGGAAATGGCTTGTTGGGTCACTGGAGGGTGTTTCGTAAAGCAGCTCCTTGTTTCACACAGGTGGGGAAACTCCAGCGTCTGCTGCCAGATGTCCTGGAGCGACTCCAGGAGGTAGACAGAGACCTCATCCGCAAGGCCATCGCCGTGCTGAAACACCTCCTCGCCGGCATGGACAGGCAGAGCGCCAGCCGCGCGGCTGTGCAAGTGGCTGTGCAACTCCTGCCGTTGTTTGATGATGTAAGGCCTGGCAGCTCACAGGAGATCCCATCAAACTGCGGACATGTGAATGGGGGCTAGGGGGTGGGCTAGCAGGGCCTGTGCTTTGGTCCTAGCCAGAAAACGGATTGTCATAAATCATGAGCCCATTCCCGCCTTCCTCTCACTCTCCATGAGAGCACATGGCAGAAAGGATGGGAACCCTGGTGTCCCGCAGGCCTACTGACAAGGATGAGGGCAGCCTGGGGACGAGGCTCCCCTTGGGGAAGGACGTGCATTCCTGAGCCTGCATGCAGCGAGGGGGCCTCTGCAGCACAGGGTGCCGCAATGCTCTTGCTGGCTTCCAGGGTGACAAGTGATGGTACCTTGGTGAAAATCTGCCCCTCCTTTCCCTGGCCAGGAATCCTACAGCTGGCCTGTCAGCTCCATAAGGAAATGGCTCTGTCTGTAGGTTCTGCAGCTACCGCCCTTTCCTCTCCCCTTCGTTCTCATGGCAGGGCAGCGTCAAAGGAGGGGAAAGTTCTCCTCAGATCTTTTGTACCCACAAACTAGCCCCCGCTGGCGCATTCACCAGACTGATGTTCAGTCCCACACTGGGTGGCGAGATCCAGCAAGCGGGCAGGAGAAAGGGGCCCATCCATTACTGGCTTCCAGGGGTAATGCCCCAGTGGGGGCTCCTGGAGGGACTCCCCAGTTCTCATAACGGTAAATCCTACTCTCAGCCCTCCCGAATTCTGCTGGGACCCTGACGCTCTTTATTTAGTAGTGGCACAGGCCTGGCTAAAGCTGTTCCCAGGGTCTCCTGGATCCCCAGCTGGCCAAAGGGACAGGGCAGCCTGGACCAAGGATGCAGGATCTCGCCCTGGGGTGAGCCCTTTAAACCAAACGCCTCTCAGGCCCGGGGGGAACAGAACAGGTTCTTTATGGGGCAGGGGTTATATCCAAATAGTGTTAATGAACACAACGCCCACTGTTGTCAGAAGTGTGTTGTCAGAGTGCTACCGGTGTGGTGCTCTGCTTTCTCCTTGTTGATATCACTCGGCTGCGTGCGTGTGTTCCCTCTGTGTGCTACCCCAGCTCTGCAGATAGCTGACACAGCAGACCCGACGAGAACCCCCAATAACCACAGAATCCAGTAAGATGCAAAGCCACGTCGGCTAGGTTTATTGTGACCTCGGACACAATTGCAGTTCCCTGTAGGTTTCTTAGCCTAATTCAGGGCATACTACGAGAAAGTGCCTCTTGGCAATGGACCCGGCTCAGTGGCGGGACTTTCCACTGCCCCCTCAGCCGGACAAAGGCACCGCCCCAGGGATGCATTCTTATACACAGATACAAACAAGTTACACATGTATGAGGTACAACCCCTCCATGTAGCACGGTAGAACCTTTCTACGTATTTAGGTGCCGCCTTCTACCTTGTACATGTTGGTTCGATCAAAACAACTCTATCCATCATTTTACCCTTTTGCCCCTGTCATTGGGATGGGCCAGCCTGTTCTTTGTTATCTGTGTGGAATGTGCAAGTATGTGAATGTTCAGTACCTTTTAGGTATGTATCAGCCCTTTCCTTGCCAGCTTCTGTGAGCAGGGCCTGCCTCTGGCTCACAGTTTACCTTTGCTTTATGTTAGCAAAGTCTTGTTCATTACTTTAGTTCAGGCCTCAGGCCTCATACTGGGCCTTTATCATGGCCTGCATTTACTACACCCATCACCAGGGAAAGGCAAACAGGCTTCAACAACTGAAGGGATGACCAGAGAGGTGCCAGTTCAACATCTGCCTGTGCCCACTGCAGTGCAGCCCTGATGCCCCCATACCCCTCCCACGTGTTTTGTACAGAGCCTGCCCAGCTGTTCTGAGCTGACCCCTCACCCCACCCCAAACCCCTGGAGGCTGGGTGGCTTCCAGTCATGGCTTCCAAGGCCCCCTATCTGGGAGCTCCTGCACATTTACCACCCCTTGGCCCTGGTTAAATTCACCCCAGGTCCCTGAGCATGGCCCAAACAAACACCAATGTAGGAATTTGCCCCCTATGCCTGGCCCCCTTGGCCCGGCTAGAGGGCCGCTGTGGGTCAACGCCAGTGTGAGCTGGGCCTGCAAAGCGGGTGGACAAACTACACCCCCCCTTCGCTCTTTGAATCTTTCCTCATCACTCCCTCTCTGCCGCCCCTGTCCTGGCACTGCTCCACCCTGAATGTTTCCCCTTGGTTGACACAGGCGGGTGCTGATGTCAGTGCACCCAGAGCTGGCTGTGAGAGCCCAGGGGCAGTCTCACCCCAGCTTACTGCTCTCCCTGGCCAAGAAGTTACCAGGCCAGCCCCTCAGCTGGTGAAAATCTGCATCTCTATTGCCTTCAATGGCGCTATGCCCATGAGACTCTGGCCCCAGCTGTGGCTGTATGGCTGGGGGTGAGTTACCAATACCCCCTGCAGGGCAGACATCTCTGGCACAGTGTGCGCTTGCCCCGCTGGATGAGAATGACTGTCACAGTGTCTCCTCCCCTCCCTATATCATCTCTTGCAGGTGACCAGCAAGCTCCGGGTGCTCTCCATCACCCTTTTTAAAGACCTGCTGGAGCTTGTAAGGGGGCCCAACCGGAGGCAGATGAAGGAGCATGTGCTCCAGAGCCTGGTCCCACTGCTCCTCCTTGTGCATGATGAGCGTCCCAACGTGTCCCAGGTGAGGCCACGAATTGGAGTCTGCAGCTGAGATAGTTACAGAACGACCATTTGTTTGGGGGGGGGCAACATGTGACACCCCCCTTTAAAGGGTCTGGCCGGTAGAGGGCAGGTGCTCAGTGCTGTGACAATCAGGCACTCAAAATCACTTGAATGTTGAGTCCAGTAGTGCCATGACCATGGCACCCCACCCAACTGCTGAGTCTTCTCTGCATCCTCTGAGCTCAACACCCCCCTGCAGCCAGGCTGAGAGATTGGGTGGGGCGAGTGGTCGCCTCACCACTCTTACAGCCACTGGCCTCCGCACACTCCCCTGGCTGTGCTGGTGGGAAGAGCACAACCCTGGCCATATCCCTACCAGGAGCAGGGCTACTCAGCCTCCAGATGGTGCACAGGACCCAATGTGCCCTTAGCCAAGCGGCCCGGACAGCCCGTACTAGCCATGACATGACCAAGCCCCTCCCCCCCCCATGCCTCTGCACATGCTAGTGCTCATGGCCCCCATCACTTGGGACACAAATGCCACCAGCACTAATGAATTCACCCCATGAGGTGGGGAACTGAGGCGCAGCCTCAAAAATATTGAACCCCCATGGGCATTAGGCACCTAAATCCCTTTGCAGCCCTGGGCCTAAGCAACTTGCCTGAGTTCCTGCAGGGAGAGCTGGGAATTGAGTCAGGTCTCCAGCCATTGCTTTAGCCACACCGCCGCCCTTCTGCGAGCAGCCAAGGCAGGGAAGCGTTCAGCACGCACGGCCTCCCTGGCCTCCGGGTAACTAGGCTAGTGGCTTCCAGCTCCCGTAACTGTGTCCGGCTCGCCCCGGCCCCTCTTGTTTTGCAGGTGTGTTGGGACACCCTCAGCAGTGCCGCCCAATTCCTGAGGTGGCACCAGCTCAGTGGCCTCATCCAGCACAAGGAAACCTGGCGAAGCTGTGACTGCCTGGTGAGGGAGCCCTCTGGCCATTCACTGCACGGCCCTCGCAGGCAGAAGTGGAGGAATCAGTGGATAGGGCACCCCCAATTGCCTGGCTCTGTGCCCACACTGAGCCCCAGCCCCGGGACCACACCTGGCCCTGGGTGTGGTCCCTCTGCGTGATCCTCCCAGCACAGGAAGGAGGGGAAAAAACAGGACGTGCGCTCCACACACCTGGAAGCTGGCCTGTGGGACGGAAAGGCCTTTAATAATCTTGTGCTCCTTTGTTCTGGCTCCTAGGTGATCCACTACAAGGAGAGAGCTGATGACTTCCTGGGCCAGACCATGGCCTTCCTGCAGAACCCACAGACTCCAGTTAGGGAAGCAGCCATCAGGTTCCTAGGTAACCACAGAGCAGACGGGTCCCTTTAGCAGAGGGGTTGGATCTGGTCCCAGGCTCTCCTCAGTCCCTGCCAGCAGCGAGAAGTGATCCCTGGGCTCCTGATTCCCTAATGAAGGCGAAGGGGTGTCAGAAACCCACAGGAGCAAGCTCACCCCAAACTGCCCTGATCGGCTGATGGGACCCCTCTAAGCCCACTGCTCCTCATGCAGTCCCCATTCTCCGCCCCCACCCCACCATGGGCTCTTGGTAGTGGACCTTCAAGGCGCTGTGCTCTCCTTTGGCAACCAGCCCTGTAGCCATCTCTGGGGACTCGCCCTTTCCCCTGGGGATTCAGGAGTGTGTCCTGGCCAGTGAGGGGCGGGGGAAAGCCGCGGTGCTTGGAGGGTGACAGGCTCTTTAACACCCTCGCTGGGGACGCGGGGATGTGATGAGCTGTTTGTGTGTGTAGGGCTCACTACCCGGCAGCTGGACCAGGGGAGCCAGGACAAGCTGGACGCCATCTGCGACAGTGAGTGGTCCCGCTTTGAGTACTGAGCACTAGGGGGATGAACGGCCCAGGGCTGCAGGGTGGGTTCAATCTCCGATGCCAGCAACGTGGTCACAGGCGAGAGCCTCAAGGGGATGCAAAATGTCAATCCCCAACCCCTTGATCAGCTGCCCCCTCACCCTGTCGTGTCTGCTGGTTGGCATGTGCCCAGGCACTTAGCCCTGACCTCAGAGCTGCGGCCTGGTAGATCCCCAAACTGGGCCTGAGCTGGCTGGCCTTCGCAGATGATTGCCCCCCACAAACACAGCCAAAGTGGGGTGCTGCCTCCCCCCTTGCACTCACTAGCCCAGTGTTTGGAGCAGTCACCTCCACGTGGGACACCTGGGGTCAAGCCACTGCTCCAAATGAGGCTGAAGTGACGTCCGGTCACCTACCTCCCTGCTGCGTGTCCGGACTCCTGGGCAGCACAGGGCGGAGCAGCATCTCCACCACATTTGTTCGGGAAAAGGGAAGGGTGGGTGACATAGCTCAGACTCCTCACTCCCAGAGCAGATTCACAGCTGGGCCTCCCAACCGGAGCTAGAGAATGGCTGAGCTCCCTCCTCGGCATTTCCTGGAGGGCAGCAGGGCACCTGAAGTTAGGCGGCGCCTAACAATGCCCAAGCCCCTTTTGTGACTCTCCCCCTCTCTAGGCCTAAGTGCCCATCTGTGCATTGGGGGGGAAGGGGGAGGGTAAATACAGGCAGGGATGAGGCTCTCAGATACTGCAGGGAGGAGGCAGTCCTAGAAATAGTGAGTGAATGGGGTTCATTGGGACTTCTTGCCTGTGTCTGGAGGCTCCCCGAGCTGTGGAGGGCGGTGGGGATGTTTAGTGAGGGTTGCTGGTTGTTCCCGCTAGTCCCCTGCCTCCTGCCACCTGGCCTGCTGCCTCCTTGTCGTGGGCCGAGAGGTACAGAGCTGGCTTGGCCTGCCGGGGCTCTCCAGAGTGCCATGGCTCTGACCTCCATTTCCTTCCTTTCAATCTTAGACCTCAAAGGCTTGCAGCAGGACAGCAAGTCCTCAGTCCGATGCCTGGCTTCTCAGACCATCTTCATCCTGGAGGCCTTCAAGAACCAGCCTCCAGCCTGCTGCAGCCTATGGACATTGGTCCATAGGATAAGAACAATGTGCACTGCGGAGAGCCAGCTCATTGAAGCTGCCCAGCTGCCCTAGCGCTGGGAAAAGCCAGCCTCCCTTCTCTGGGGGCTTGGTGCATCAGAGCCCACCTGGAGCAAGGTGGAACACATGGCTTCTTCCCAACTGGCCGCCTGCCCTGCCCAGCCATGTGAGTAGTTAACTGCTCGATAGCTTTCATCATCACGTACTTTTTGACAGGTTTCCATGCACCGTGTTGCATTTACGTCCTGCCCTCCGTCCCCATTTCCAGTCGTGTACGTTTTTGATGCCGTCGGCCATTTTGAGAATTTATTTTGTATTATTTTTCTGTGTTTGGCCGGGGGAAGGTTGTGTGCTTGTGTTTTGACATATTTAGAGAAAAAGTACGAATGAGAAGAAAGAGAGGCTGTAAAGGGTTTGCAGTCCCCCCCCCCCCAGGCCCCACCGTCTGTCCATCTGGGTGGGAGACCACACCCCTTGCTATGATACTTCCGGGTACGGTGGTTCAGGGGAAAATTAGCTCAGTGTTAATGGCTCTAGCCTGCAGTCAGGCCAAGTAACGGTAGAGAGTCTGTTTGCCCGGGGCCCTCAATCAGGGCAGGGCGTCAGTCGAGAAGGGGATCTGGCCTACAGTCAGGCAGGCAGAGCAGCAGGAGGTCCATTTGCCTGGCCCTTGATCAGGGTAGGGCAGCAGTCAAGTAGGGGGGCTCTGGCCTACAGTCCGGCAAAGCTGTCGCAGTCTAGGGGAGGTTAGCTCTCTGGTGGGAATGTCAGGACAACCATCTGGCATCTGGATTCAGGTGGGTGCCAGACCAATTCAGGCCTCCTGACAACCAGGGGGGAGGCTGCCACTCCTGACGTTGAGGTGGTAGGGGCAGAGGAACTCAGGTCCTCCCATTCCACTGCGTCCCAGCCCAGGACCCTAACAGCGGTGGAGTTGTCCGCCACTGGGTCAGCGGGGAAAGTCCAACCGCAACACGCTGGCTGGCTTGTAGTCAATAACACAGCCAAACCTGATTCGGCTTCCCTGGGCTCCCTCCTGCACACCCATTCCGTGTGTACATGGGTTCCAGGGTTGTTGTTCGCTTCGCTGGGATAGACAGCTAGTGGCAGCCCCCCCAGCTCCTCGGAGATCCTGGCATCTGGCAGCTTTGTCAGCACCTCTGGGTCTCTGTCAGGTCTGGGCTCACGCAACGGGGAAGAGACGTCCTGCTCCTCAGGCAGCCCTCCCCTGACTGAGCTGGAGGACCAGCCTTTTATAGTTCCGCTTCCTGTCCCACCCCTCTGCTTCCAGCGGGGAGGCCATGCAAGTCCCCGTTCTACCCACCAGGGGGGCGTTCACGGATCCCTCCCTGTCTGTCAGGACAGGAGACTATGCCCTCTCGCTACAGAGGCCTTAAAGAAAAGGAGTTTTAAAAAAAGAAAGATTGCTTAGGCTTAGAGGAAAAAAGGAAAGAAAGGTTATCTTAAATAGAAGAAAGAGGGGAAACTAGAGAAAGCAACAAGAGAGAGGAGTTTGTAAGAACGTGGTAAAAGGTTATTTTTGTTGGGACTAAAAAATTATAACAGTAAAAAAAATTGAACTCAATTTAAAAAACCAAAGGCTAATTAAATAGAATAGGAAATATAAAGGAAGGTTGAGAAGGTCGGGTGAAAGAACTCACATGGCAGAATAATTAGCGAGAGATTCTGTGTCAGTGACATAGGGCTGTGTAAAGTACAGAAAACAGCAAGAGAGAGAAAGATCCCTTTTTGTTAATAAGCAGAAAACAGAGCTGTGCAAAAGAGAGATAGATCCTTACCATTTCCCGCCGTTGTTCAGCCATCGTCAACCGAGCAGCACAGCTTCCGCTGCAAACTCTGCTCTCCCATTCTTGCATCAGTAGCAAATTTCTCCATGTTGTCGGTGCTGGGCTCCACTGAAAGCTACAGAAGGAAACCATTTCCCGCCTTTTATCAGCCATCTTGAACCGAACAGCTCTCCTACGTTTCATGCCATTTTTCCAGGATTACCCATGCAGGCACCATAGCGCGGCAAGTATGTAGCCCACTCAGATCTCTGCTGCAGTCTTGACCATTGTAAATACCTCACGCATTATCCAGCAGTATGTGAAGTTTCTGCAAAAATGGGCGAGGAAGTGACGACAGAGCGATTACTGTACTGATGAGGACATGGACACCTCTGTTCCTAGAAGCACAGCATGCAGCGATTGGGAGATCATGGTGGTGTTGGGCCAGGTTCATGCCGTGGAACGCCAATTTTGGGCCCAGGAAACAAGCACAGACTGGTGGGACCACATAGTTTTGCAGATCTGGGATGATTCCCAGTGGCTGAGAAACTTTCGTATGCGTAGGGCCACTTTCAGGGAACTTTGTGACTTGCTGTCCCCTGCCCTGAAGCACAAAGACAGCAAAATGAGAGCAGCCCTCACAGTTGAGAAGTGCGTGGCCATAGCACTGTGGAAGCTTGCAATGCCCAACAGCTACCAGTCAGTCAGGAATCAGTTTGGAGTGGGCAAATCTACCGTAGGGGCTGCTGTGCTGCAAGTAGCCAATGCAATCATTGACCAGCTGCTATCAAGGGTAGTGACTTTGGAAAATGTGCAGACCATTGTGGATGGCTTTAATGCGCTGGGGTTCCCTAACTGCAGTGGGGCGATAGACAGAACGCATATCCCTATCTTGGCCCCGGCACACCGGGGCGGCCAATATGTAAACTGTAAGGGGTACGTTTCCATGGTGCTGCAAGCACTGGTGGATCACAAAGGACATTTCACTGACATCAAGGTGGGATGGCCGGGAAAGTGCATGACACTCGCATCTTCAGGAACTCTGGTCTGTTGGAACAGCTGCAGGAAGGGACTTACTTCCCAGACAAGAAAATTACTGTTGGGGATGTGGAAATGCCTATAGTTATCCTGGGGGACCCAGCCTACCCCTTAATGCCATGGCTCATGAAGTCGTACACAGGCACCCTGGACAGTAGTAAGGAGCAGTTCAACTATAGGCTAAGCAAATGCAGGATGGTGGTCGAATGTGCTTTTGGACGTTTGAAAGAGCGCTGGCGCAGTTTACTGACTTGGTTAGATCTCAGCACAACCAATACTCCAATTGTAATTGCTGCTTGTTGTGTGCTCCACAATATCTGTGAGAGTAAGGGGGAGACGTTTATGGCGGAATGGGAGGTTGAGGCAACTCGCCTGGTGGCCAATTTCGCACAGCCAGAGAACAAGGCGATTAGAAGAGTGCAGCAGGGTGTGCTGTGCATCAGAGAAGCTTTGAAAGACAGTTTCATGATTGGCCAGGGTACAGTGTGACACTTGTGTTTGTTTATCTTGAAGTTACCCGCCCCCTATATATATGAAAGGAAATAAAGTCACAATTGTTTAAAAACCATTCTTTAGTATTCATTGCACAACACATGGAGAGAAATCAGAAGGTAAATGGGGGGAGGAGGGGTTGGGTTATGGGGGTGGAGAAGAAGGGAAGGAGAAGTCCAGAAACCAAATCAAAAGTTCACATATGCCAACTTTCTGCTGCTTGGGTGAGCCTCTGGGGTTGAGTGTGTGAGTCCCCTTAGCCTCCCCCGTCGTGTTCTTGGGCGTCTGGGTGAGGAGGCTATGGAACTTGGGGAGGAGGGAGGGCAGTTATACAGGGGCAGCAGCGGCAATCTGTGATCTTTCTGCCTTTCCTGCATTAGATCCACCATACAGGGCAGCATGTCAGTTTGCTCCCCCATGAGCTCGACCATAGTGTCCTGCCTGCTCTCATCGCGCACGTCCCTCCTCTCTTCGTGTTCCTGTAATGCATTACGTGACTGCGCAATTGTTTACCACCACGCATTCAGCGGGGCCCTATCAGCGCTGGAGGACTGCATGAGCTCGGCGAATATGTCGGCCCGAGTTCCTTTTTTCTGCCTTCTAATCTGGACCAGCCTCTTGGATGGAGTAGATTGGGGCTGCGTTGAAACATTTGCACCTGCAGGAGGAGAAAAAGGAAGAGTAGTATTTTAAAAGATACATTTCAGAGAACAAAGGACACACTGTTTCTCAGTGAAACAGGCAATTCATAGTACACAGCACATCACACACAGCCAGGCAACAGAATTCAGCTTGCAGCCAGCCATGGTAAGCCCTAGGGGCACGCGGGGTTCTGTTTCTTCCGCATTCATTTCAATACTTTCAAACTGCTGGGCCCCCTTTCTCATAGCAAGCAATGCCTGGTAGGTTTGCAGTATAAAAGGAGGTCCTGCAGGCTCTCTGGGATGATTGCTTCACACAACACACACACAGACTCGCACCCACTGCGTGGCTCCGATGAGGCTCTGAGCAGGGATGAGCCCTTTAAACTAAACGCAAACAGCCCAACGTGGCTGTGTTTTCCCCACCCCCCACCCCGCCACTGCATGGCTCCGATCAGGCTCACTCGCCAGAAGTACCTTCTCCAGGATCATGGAAGTGGGGGTGGGGGCTATTGGCTCCTGCATTAAGAATAGTTCCTGGCTAGGGATGAAAATGGATTCCCCACTTGCCGCCTGTGCACTGTCCTCCTCCTCCTCCTCCTCTTCGTCCTCCAATAACTCATCCTCCTCGCTCCGTTCAACTTCCTCCTTGGAGATATCCACGGACAGTGGTGGGGTAGTGGTGTCGTCACCCCCATAACTGCATGCAGCTCACGGTAGAAGCGGCATGTATGCGGCTGTGACCCACAGCGCCCATTTGCCTCCCGGGCATTTTGGTACGCTTGCCTGAGCTCCCTGATTTTTGTACAACACTGCTCTGTGTCCCTGGAGTAGCCTCTTTCCGTCATGGCCCTGGAGACTTTAGCGTACATATTTGCGTTCTTTTCTTTTTAACGTAGTTCTGCCATAACAGATTTTTCTCCCCAACATTCAATGAAATCCAGTACCTCCCATTCGGACCATTCTGGAGCTCATCTGCGAATCCGGGACTGCGTGGTCTCTTGTGATGGTGCTCTCTGCATGATTGCCTATGATAGTGGACTGTGCTGCTGGTCACCTGTGCTGCTGGTGACCAAACAGGAAATGAAATTCAAAAGTTCCTGGGGCTTTTCCTGCCCACTTGGCTAGTGCATCAGAGTTGAGAGTGTTGTCCACAGCAGTCACAAGGAAACATTCTGGGATACTTCCCGGAAGCCAATAACTTCGAATTGCATCCACACTACTTTTAATCCGGGATTGCGATCTTGATTTAAGCGCTACTCTACTTGCCGAGGTGGAGTACAGAAATTGGATTAAAGAGCCCTTTAAATCAAAGAAACCAGTTTGGTCATGTGGAAGGAATGATTTTTTTTTCTCCAAATTAACTCGGCTAATTCCGAAATAAATGACTAGTGTAGACCAGGCTTGAGAGAGGGAGAGTATAGAAAACAGCAAGAGATCGTTTTTGGTTAGTGAGAGAAGGACAGTATAGAAAGCTGCAGGGAGGGGACACGGGGGAGAGAGAACTTACCCTTGTGGCTGCCTCTGGGAAAAGAGGCTCACAGCCGCCAGCATGGTTATCTCCGCCTCTCGGGATAGCTAGATAGATAGATGTGGTGTATGGAGATAGATAGATAGATAGATAACCCTATTGGCTTTACGCCCTTTTACATTTTATGTGATTTTTCTCTAATCTCAGCTCCTTGAACTTTTTCATGGTCCAAAGCGAACAACAACCCTGGAACCCATGCACACGTGGAATTGGCGTGTAGGAAGGAGCCCAGGGAAGCTGAACTGGGTTCAGATGTATTATTGACTACAAGCCAGCCAGCATGTTATGGTTGGACTTTCCCTGCTGACCCAGTGGCGGACCACTCCACCGCTGTTTGGGCCCTGAGCTGGGACGCAGTGGAACGAGAGGGCCTGGGTTCCTCTACCCCTACCACCCCAACGTCAGGAGTGGCAGCCTCCCCACCTGGTTGTCAGGAGGCCTGAATTGGTCTGGCACCCGCCTGAATCCGGATGCCAGACGGTTGTGCTGACTCTCCCACCAGAGAGCTAACCTCTCCTAGACTGTGACAGCTCTGCTGGACTGTAGGCCAGAGCCCCCCTACTTGACTGCTGCCCTACCCTGATCAAGGGCCAGGCAAATGAACCTCCTGCTGCTCTGCCTGCCTGACTGTAGGCCAGAGCCCTTTCTTGATTGACACCCTGCCCTGACTGAGGGCCCCGGGCAAACAGACTCTCTACCGTTACTTGGCCTGACTGCAGGTTAGGGCCATTAACACTGAGCTAATTGTCCCCTGAACCAAGGCACCCCCGGAAGTATCGTAGCAAGGGGCATGGTCAAAGGGGCTGACGGCGCCAGAAATGGGGATGGGGTGTGGAAACCTGCCAAAAACTGTTTGGTGATGAAAGCTATCAAATGGTTAACTACTCTGTAACGGGCCGGTGTGGCTCCCCTCCTCCCCTGGGAGGGTTGAGCCCCGGACACCGGAAGGAGCGGGGCTACAGAACAGTGAGCCCACCCCTCAGAGGGTCAGGCGGCGACCCAGAAGTATAAAAGCCGGCCATCCGAGCTCAGTCAGAGCCCAGCCACCGCCGGGAGCAGACCTGCCCGAGGGAGCTCGTGACTGGGAAGCCACTGGGGCCCAGAGCAGTTGCCCGGACTGGCCGGAGCTTCCCCTCACTCGCTACCGGGAGGACCCGCCGGAGCTTCCCCGTGCCACCTACGACGAGGAGCCACCAGAGACTTCCTCTCTCCGCTGTTGTTACCCCAAGGAATCCCCGGAGCAGCACTGGCCGGACTTCCCCGAGGAACTGCCGGATCTACCCCCCACCCGGGCTGCGAGGAGCCCATGCTGTGGGACTTCCCGGGAGTGGACGCCGCGGACCAGGTAGGCCCAGAGGGAGAAATTGGAAGTGGCCCGGGGGCAGCCGACCCTAGTCAGGCTGCAGATCAACCCATACCCATGTCAGTGTGTTGCGGTGAGGATCCCCACTGACCGTCAGCCGTGGTAGCCGCTGCCTAGGACCCCGGGCCGGGACGCAGTGGAGTGGATGGGCCTGTGTTCCCCCTGCCACCCCACTGATGGGTGGCAGTTTTCCCCCTCACCCCAGTGCTCAGCCCCTGCCCCAAAGGGCCTGAGCCTCCTAGACTGTTTGCTGCTCAGCCCCTGCCCCAAAGGGCCTGAGCCTCCTAGACTGTTTGCTACTCAGCCCCTGCCCCAAAGGGCCTGAGCCTCCTAGACTGTTTGCTGCCCAGTCCCTGCACCAAAGGGCCTGGGCCTTCTTGAACTCTTTGTGTCGCTGCCCCGCCCCTGCACCAGAGGGCCTGAGCTTGCTTGAACTCTTTGTGTTGTGGCCCAGCCCCTGCAACAGAGGGTCTGGGCCTCCCCAAACTGTTTTATATTGTTGCTCAGCCTTTCAACAGAAGGCCTGAGCCCTAATTGACTCATGTATTGTTGCTCAGTGTAACGGGCCGGTGTGGCTCCCCTCCTCCCCTGGGAGGGTTGAGTCCCAGACACCCACGTTTACAGTTGGTACCAGAAGTGGGGAGTCGAACCCTTGCCTCTGTGAGAAGGGGCCGGTAGGTGGGTGGTGATTCACCCCCTTCCTAGCCAGGAACATGGATATGCAACGGCTGTTCCAGCTGCTGGTGGAGAGCCAGGAGCGGCAGCAGGCAGCCCAGCAGCAGCAGCAGCATGCCGCCCAGCTGGAGCAACAGCAGCAAGGAGATGCTGCCCAGCTCCAGCAACAGCAGCAGCAGCATGCAGCTCATCTGGAGCAGCAGCAGCAGCTAGTACAGCAGCTGGGGAACCAGCTGCAGCACCTCATGGGCCCCGCACCCCACCCCGCCGACTGGCCAGCGGGGGAGGGCACTGGGGGGGGCCCATGTTCGGCTGCCCCCCTGCGCCTGACCAAGATGGGCCCGGACGACGACCCCGAGGCCTTCTTGGTCATGTTTGAGCATGTGGCCCTTGTCGCGGGGTGGGCCCGAGACCAATGGGCCACTCTTTTGGCCCCGTATTTGACTGGGACGGCCCAAGCGGCCTACTGCGGACTGGCGACAGAAGAGGCCAGAGACTATGACCGAGTAAAAGCTGCGGTCCTGGACACTTTGGATGTCAGCCCAGAGACCTTTAGACAGCGGTTCTGGCGCCAGACCTACCCTGCGGGAGCCCGTCCCCGGATGGTGGTCCAGACCTTGAAGTAGGCCTGCCGCCGGTGGCTGCAACCAGAGGTCAGGACGGCGGAGGAGGTCACCGAGCAGGTTGTCTTGGAATAATTTGTCCATACCCTGCCGGCCCGGGGAAGGGCCTGGGTACTCCGACACCGGCCGGCGACCCTGGCTGACGCCGTCTCGCTGATGGAAGGCTTCCTGGCTGCAGAAGCCTCCATAGGACCCACCTTCCGGCCACCTACCTCCGGGCCCGAATGCCCCATAATGAGAAGAAGGCGACCAACCTGCCCAGCCAGCGAGGTCCAGGCCACGGATCAGAATCCCGGCTGGGGTCCCAGACCCAGCGCTCATACGCGGCTTCCCGGCTGGCAACCCCGGCCTTCAATCAGGGGGCCCCGAGGGCCCGTCGGAGCCCCCCCGAAGTACCCGAGTGGCCCTCCCTCGGAGCGGGTGTCCCGAGCTCGGTCCCTGCTTTGGATGCGGGAAGGCGGGGCACCTACAACGGGACTGCCCCGAAATGGACTGTAGCTTTGGGCAGGTCTACGCAGGAGCCGGCCAGACCCGATTACCACAGGTCCCCAAACTCACGGTCCCGGTGATGGTTGGGGACCAAGCCACGCAGGCTTTGATTGACTCTGGGTGCGGCCAGACGTTGGTGCGCCAGGACCCCCGGTCGACCCCCGTTTGAAGCCGATCCGTCTGCAGTGCATTCGTGGAGACGTCCGGCCCTACCCGAGCGCTCGAGCCCGACTAACAGTGGGTGATATCACCCGACAATTAGTAGTCAGGCTGCAGATCAATCCATACCCATGTCAGTGTGTTGCGGTCAGGATCCCCACTGACCGTCAGCCGTGGTAGCCGCTGCCTAGGGCCCCGGGCCGGGCTTGCTTGAACTCTTTGTGTTGTGGCCCAGCCCCTGCAACAGAGGGCCTGGGCTTCCCCAAACTGTTGCATATTGTTGCTCAGCCTTGCAACAGAAGGCCTGAGCCCTAATTGACTCGTGTATTGTTGCTCAGTGTAACGGGCCGGTGTGGCTCCCCTCCTCCCCTGGGAGGGTTGAGCCCCGGACACCCACGTTTACATACTCACATGCAGCCTCCTCCGCCCCCTTGTACATAACAATCCTCTGTTTCATTTTGATGTATTTTGATGTATTTTAATGCTTTTATTCATTTTATTTATTAAATAACTGTGTTTACAGTAATATAGCAAGATATAAAATATATACACATCTTGTCCTGTACACAGAACACAGACCGCTCCACTGGATCCCACAACCCATACAGGGAGAAAGCCGTAGAAAATGCTGACATCTCCAAAATCATATCAGGGCAAGAAAAGGCACTTGCTGTTTGCAACACTTGTACAGGACAGACACAGGGTGAGGGCTAGACTAAGTGGCCATGGTTAGTCCTGCTCCATCTCTACCGTCTCAGTTTCCATCTACAGCTGTTCACACTCAAAATGCAGGACAGGGGTAAGGTTAGCCCATCACCAAAAGAACCTTAATGTAAAGCAGTGTTCCTTCCTGCGCCTGGTGGGGATCACGCAGACAGACAACACCCCAGGCTGGGCATTGTCCCAGGGTAAAGCAGGGCTGTAGCGTAAGGTGGAGTCGTCCCTGGACGAACAGGGTGAGGCATGGGACAATGCAGCTGAGAGTTGCAGGGCTGGGCACCAGAAGAATCGCCGGGTGGAACTTTGGGGTATGGCAGGGAGGGGTGGAACAAGCCCTGCTCTGGGTCAGTCCCAGTGCCATTGGCCCACTGCCTTTGAAGAGGCCACCGATGAAGGCCATTTGTCCTACTCCCCTGGGTCCCACAACCCAGCTCTCCCTGGAGAGAAACTTTGCCTTGAACTCTTAAAGCAAGTGACTTTGTTGTTAGGGCTGAAGGGGGTGGTGGCATGGGAGACACTGACCGTGTGATGACACCAGTCAGCTCAGAGAGAAATCTGCCCCTTGTGTTCTTTGGGGGATTGTACCTTAAAAAGGGGTCAGCGGGAGGTGGAAGGGCTGAGTGTAAAGGACCAGGAAGGAAGTAGGGTCGTGGGAGAGGGTCAGTGCCAGGACATCCCGTTGCTAATGAGAATCCGCCTTCCAAGTAGCACCGCCCCAGGTCCGTAATCCTTATGCTGGAGAGCACTGCGAAGCGAAGTCTCCCGCTGAGCCACATGGCCCTGCCCAACATAAAGGGTCCTGCGGAGCATGAGGGATGGGACCCCTCGGAACCACAGGCTTCCCCCAAGGCTTTGGGGGCTAAAGGAGTCGGCTTCTGAAGTGGACACTGTGCCCTGTCACCAGTGATTAGAGGGAACGGGCTAGCACTCTGGCTCTGCAGTGCTAACAGCTAATCCAGGGCCTGAAAGGGGTGAGCCGTGGAGTACTAGACCTTAGTCCAGTAGTGTAGCTAGTGGGGTGCAGGGGAAGCAGCTGCTTCCCCTCAGCACATTTTCAAAAAAGCCACACCTGAGGTGAGGTTACCATGGCACCAGGGGCAGGGCCCATGCTCCACTCTGAAGCTTGGCCTGCCTGGCTTCCCCCACCTTGCTGCATACCCCGCCCGCACCCATCAGCTGTGTCTCCCAGCAGGAAGGAGCGGAGCGGAGCGGGGCGGGGAGGGGAAGAAAAGAACTGAACTCCAGCAAGCTAGGCTCCTGCAGGCAGGCTTTGCTGGCTTCCCCTAGTGTGCTGCATAAACCCTGCTCCCTCCCTGCCTTGCCGATTAGCTGTCTCCCAGCAGGAGGGAGACAAACAGCTAATCAGCTAGGGAATGGGAGGAGAGGGGAGAGGGAAGGAACTGAGCTCCAGCAAGCTGGGCTCCTGGGGAGGAGGAGAGGCTGGGGCCTTGGGAAAGAAGGGGGTCAGTCAGGGCATTCCCCCTCTAGGGGGCAGGGGCACCTGCCCACAAGCCATCAGCTGTTCGGCCAGGGCAGGGGCAGTAGGGTAGTGCGAGTGCTTGCTGATTAGCTGGTTTTTGGCCACCAGCCAATCAGTGAGGGGAACTGCTCCTGGAGCAAGGGGCTGAGCAGCTGAGACACCCCAGCTCCTTCTCCTACCTGCTTCTTGTGGCACTGTGGCAGGTGTGCTTTCTCTGGCTCTGCAGCAGCAGCTCCTAACCTCTTACCCAACTAAAGGCAGCCAGTAGCAGCAGCTGGTAAGTGTATTTCAAAGGGGGTCTTTCTTGTGGTGAGGCTGGCTTGGGGGTGGGGGACTGGAAACCCTCCAGGTGGCTGTGAGAGCCAGCACCTGGCTGCTGGTGGGATGGCTGTCTGCCTTATACTGGGATTGGGAATTAGTGCCCTGACATGCAACTCCTCCTATTGTGCCAGTGTAGATCCTGCTGTTAGTACAGCTATTTGCAGGTGCC
>NC_059075.1:162651312-162691272 GCF_020497125.1 Mauremys mutica | reverse complement strand
ACTCCTTCCCTGCCAGTGACTGCAGGCTCACATCCCCATCCCAGTGATCCAGCCCATCCTCTACACTGGAGCTAATGCTCATCAACAGCAAATCCCAATCTATGCCGGTGAGCAGAGAGGCCGTCCAGGAGACTCTGCTTCCCGCAGCTATCACCACTACCCACCTCCCCCTTTGTTCTGATAGGTCTCTCCCCTGGATTTTTTGCTCCGTGTGGGTGCTTTGCTTCTGGATGGCCTATCATCGGTCTCATTCATGTGGGGCACAAACACTGATCTCACCTGGGGCAGGGGCTAGTCGGATCTGCTGCCCCAGCTAATCTGGCCCACTAGAGTCACTCTAGAGTCCATGGCATGACTACCTGGCTCAGACATCAAACTCAGCAGGTACTGTTCTCACCTGGCAGAGGCATTGGTCTTGTTGAGTGTGGAACTGAAGGACACCAAGCACTCGCATCGCATGGACACCTGGCTAGGACCAGGCCCCAGCCTCACCCTCTAATGTTCTAGATCCCATCCCACCAGCCATGCTGGCTGGGCATGATACTTACCAGCTCCTGCAGCTTATCCCGGTGCCTTTTGGTGATGATATTCTCACAGTAGCCTTTCTGCTCCGTTTCACAGATGCTGCAGGCGGCGAGGAGGAAGAAAGTCAGCAGGGTGCAGGAGACTGGCCATGCCTGAGGAAGGGAGAAGTTGTCAGGAACATCTGCCATCAGAGAATCCATGCCCCTGGGCTCTCTGCTGCCCCTATGGCTAGCAGGCTCCAGGGCAGTATCCCAGTGCTGTTTCCTGTGGCTATCCCCTTGCCTTCGAAAGCTTATGCTCAAATAAATTTGTTAGTCTCTAAGGTGCCACAAGTACTCCTGTTCTTTTTGCAGATACAGACTAACACAACTGCTACTCTGAAGCCTTTGCTGTGGATCTCTTTGTGCCAGTCAGTGGACGTAGAACGATGCTGTCAGCCCCCATGGAGAGCCCTATGGATTCCCGATCTATGGCACGTCCCAAGGAACTGCCTGGTTTGTCTGTCTCTCTGCCATACAAATCTTTCTCTCCCTCTGGAGTTAGCACCATTAGCAATGCAGAGATGGCTAAGAGACATGGGTGCTGAGGGCATGGCATGGTAGGCGGGCATTGTGTGGCACTCCACTGGAAGGGTAAAAGCTGTACTGATCTGCCTGAGTTGCTGTGCCAGTAGCTCGGGCCATGAATCCTTTTTAGTGGGCACCCAAGCGTTCAGTCTGTGAACACTTCTCCCCTCCCCGCTCTCTCCCCCTCCAGCTCTGCTGTTATTAGAGGAGCAGGTCAGCTGAGCCGCCCCTGCTGGGAATTCCCCAGCCCTGCTCTCCCGGGGACCAGCTGAGCTGCTCTCTCAGAGCCAGGCTGCTGACAGACGCAAGTGTGTACAACCCCTCCGTGCAGAGCAGGAAACCGCGGCTGCTGCCACCTGGTGCCTCCACCAGTCGCTATCTTGTCCTGTCTCCACCGCCCCATCACTTATCCATCACTTCCCACTCTCTCCATTGCTCTTTGCATCCTCAGGCTCCTTTTCTCACCCCCCTCTCATGCTCCACCTCCCAACGATTGCACCCCTTCTTCCTCCCTCCTCCAACCCCTCTTCTGCACCCCCTTTTCTCATCTCCTCCAGCTCTCTTTCCCACCGCCCCTCCAGCTCTCACTCGTCCCTGCAGTCTCTCCCTTCCCTTTCTCCTCTCCTGAGAAGAATCTTAATTCATTGACCTCCTCAAATCCATCCATCTCAGAGCCAGCTGCAAATGTGTCCTCCCTTTCCAGGACCCCTCACTGCCACTCTGCCACAGCCTTGAGCTTCTCTTTGCACCTCCTTTCACATTGCCCCATCACTGAGTCATGTCTCTCCGTGTAAGCTGAGGCTAGGCGTTAACGCCATGAACTCTTTTACACACAATGCAGTTAGCCTGTGGAACTCATTGCCACAATGTAGCAGAGAGGCCAGAATCTTAGCAGGATTCCAAAAGGAATTGGACATTTATGTGGATAACGAGAACACCCAGACCCACAAAGGCAAATGCTAAAGAAATAACCAAGAGGCTGGGAAGGGCTATAAACCTGCCTGCTACATGGCACAACCACCCTCGAACTGACTGGGGTCATTCCCAGGGGAAGGTTAACCCAGGAGTGGAGGGTTCCTTGCACGTTCCTCTGAAGCAGCTGGTGTGTGTCACAGTTTGACACAGGATCCTGGGCTAGAGGGCCGTTCTTATGGTCCTATGGCATTAGCTGTAACCTCCCGCCCTGGAACTCCAATGTTTTCAGGGAGCTGGATCCATGGACCCTTCCATTAACTCCAGTGGGCTTAGGAACAGGCCCAGAACGGTACAGCAATGCCTTCTCCAAGCAGGGCATGGGACCTCCTGCACTGTGATCCACATGCTGTCAGGAGTGATCCTGGCCGTGCTCTTGAAGGACATGGCAGAGGATTCCTCAGCCAGGGCACTCCAACTTCCAAGGGCTACAGAGAAAACACAGGGCAACCCTAGTGTGACTCCCTTGAAACCAATGGGATACAATTGGATGGGTAAATGAGAGAAGTGGAAAATAGCCATCCAATCTATGTACTGTATAATAATAATGAGAGAGAGATGTGGTTATGGGGATAGGTTGATGTGGTGTATGGGGATAGATAGAGAGACAGATCATAGTATACTGATTGATCTAAGATCTAGGTAGACAGATGAGAATACTAAGATATATTTGTCTAGCTAACTATCCTCCTAGATCTTAGAATACCGATTAATTAATCTAGCTAGCTAACTAGCTAGATCAATATACTAAGATCTAGGAGGATGGATTGGTAGCTTGCTAGCTAAATACATTAAGATCTAGGAAGAGAGTTAGCTAGATAGATAGATCAATTGACCGATCGGAATCCTATCTTGCTAACTGTCTGACTAGATCTTAAAATATTTAGCTAGCTAGCTAACTACTTATTGATCCTCCTAGATTTTAATATACCAGTCTAGATTGATCAGTATACGAAGACCTAAGAGCATAGATAAACAGACAGATAGATAGACATTTAGTATACTGTTCTAGTTAGCTACCTATCAATCCTCCTAGATCTTAGTATTCTGATCTAGCTAGCTAGCTAGATCGTTTGATGAATCAGTATCCTAGGACAGTATCCAAGGATAGTTAGTTAGCTAGATAGATAGACTTGGTCTTTAGTGCTATGTTCCAACAGGCTGAGGGGATCCCAGGCAAGCAGCCCACTCAAAGGGGTCAAACACAGTCCTCTGGGACGCGTTCTCTCCAAACCATCCCCAAGCTCCTTGTGAGGCCCAGGCCGTGACAAGCTTCCCAGGCAGGTGACAAGGAGTGCTGCACAGTCTTCCTGGCTATGAAGAGCTCTGTCTTGGCTTAGTGCCCGGTGCATTTTACAAAATAAGGCACAGAGGAAAATTTGCCCCAACCTCGCTTCTAGCCCCTGGCCTGGCAGCACACAGTGCAACAGGGAGAGCGCGCACGGGAGAGGACCTGTTGTCTCCATCCAAAGGCAAAGCCCAGCAGAGCGAAGGAGCAAGAAAAGGGCAAAAAGAAGGAGTGTCGGGCGAAGGCAGAGAAAGCTGCTCTGAGTTTGCTCCTGCAGGATTGCACTCAGCCAGCCAGGACCGTCCTTACAAAACCAAAACGGGACCAAATGACCAGAATCACTCATAACAGCAGCACACGATGAGGCGGGCGTCACAAAGGGACTTAGGCGCTTCAATACCTTGGCGGACTGGAGCGAGGCGCCTAACGCCCTTGGTGCATCCCAGGCTTTTTGCAGGCTGCGTAGCTGCGCCGGGGCTGTCAGCAAAGCGCGGCCGAATGACTGGAGCGCAGCCGGGCCGGCGGAGGGGCGCGCAGAGAGCGCGGCGAGCCAGCCCCAGGGCCGGTGGGGGAAGAAGCAGCAGCGAAGGCAGAGCAGGGAGCGCAGAAAAGCAACACGTGCTGCCGCCAGCTGCAGCGCGGATCTCCCAGCGCGGACGGCTCGCCGCGGAGCCGGGCAGCGGGTCCCTTGCGTTGCGCGCACAGGGCCCCTACCTTGGGGCCAAGCCGGGGCATGGGGACTGCCGCCCGCGGGGCTTCCACCTCCTCGGCGCGGGGCTCGGGGAGCGCGGCGCTGGGCGCTGCAGTCATCGCGGCTGCCCCGGGGAGCTGGGAGGAAGTTGCACTTCGCGCAGCGCCGAGAGAAGGAGGTGGCTGTCTCCTGCCTCCCTTCTCCTGGGCTCGCCCCTTATACTGCCGCTCCGGAGCATGTGGTTTATGGGAAATCACCCTGGCGGCGGGCCAGCTTTGGCAGCGCGCTCCCAGGCCCGGGCTTTTGTTTCCGCTCGTGGGGGCCGGAATGGGAATGGCAGGGCGAGCTGCTTCACCTTGCAGCGTGCCTCATCCCCCTCCCCCGCTGCCCCATACAGCCTGGGGGCGGTCCCCGCCTGGTAGGAATTCCCTGCCCCTCCCCAAGCGGGGCCTGAAAGTGCCAAGCCTCAGAAAGGGGTTGGGAGCCTGAAGGCTGCTTTGCCCCACGCAGTGCAGGCGAGGAGCAGGGCCTGAAGCCCTCTGAGCCCTGCTGCTAGCCTGGAGTGAAGTGTGCCCCCAGCATAGGGTGACCAGATAGCAAGTGTGAAAAATCGGGACAGGCGGTGGGGGGGTAATTGGTGCCTATACAAGACAAAGCCCCAGATAGCAGGACTGTCCCTATAAAATCAGGACACCTGGTCACCCTACCCCAGCAGGGCCGGCCTTAGGGGTGGGCCACTGGGGCAACTGTCCAGGGGGCAACGGTGTAGAGTCAGAAACTGCTCCCGGCTGGCAGGGGAGCGCTGCATGGGGGTGGGGGCAGATTTCTCCCTGCTTCCTCCTGGCAGAGGAACATGGGGTGGGGGTGATGCACAGATACTGCTCACACCCTCCCTCCCTTAATGTTCCTCTAGGCCCCTGTAGTGGACTGTGATGGGGGGAGCGAGGAGTGACACCAAGTGCTCCGGGCATCCAGGTCACTTTCCCCACCTGGGCTGTGCTGGGAGCAGGGGCAGCTCTAGACATTTCACCGCCGCAAGCACGGCGGCATGCCGCGGCGGGTGCTCTGCCGGTGCCTGCGGGAGGTCCACCGGAGCCACCTGCCGCCCTCCCGGCAACTGGCAGAGCGCCCCCCGCGGCATGCCGCCCCAAGCACGCGCTTGGCGTGCTGGGGCCTGGAGCTGCCCCTGGCTGGGAAGCATCAGGAGCTGCTGCTCTCCTGCCCTCCCCTTACACAGCCCAGGTGGGGAAAGTGACCTGGATGCAGGGAGAGTTAAGCTGGTGTTGCTCCCAGCTCCCCCCTCACAGTCCCTAGGGGGGCATGGAGGAACGGTGGGGGTGGGGAAGGAGCAGCAAGGCCAGCTGCTCTGTGCATCCAGGTCAGTTTCCCGACGTGGGCACAGGAAGCGGGGTGCAGGGGTTAGGGGCATAGCCTAGCTGTAGTTTGTACCAGCAGAAGAGGGCTTTGGTCCCTATAGCTCGCCCCACTTCCCCAGAGGAATTAAGCTATCCCGTAGAACTTCAGAGTTACCAGCACCTGGGGAGTGGAGGTGGTTCGTGACTCTGAAACCTTCACAACTCTGTACAAAACGTTCTGGCAGTTCCTTCAAAAGTTCACAACTGAACATTGATGTAATACAGCTTTGAAATGTCACCGTGCAAAAGCAAAATGCTGCTTTCCCTTGTTTTTTTTAGTAGTTTACATTTAACACACTGGTAACCTAGGACTGTACTATATTCCCCTTCCTCCCCACCTCCCCCCTTTTTATCTCTGCTGCTGCCTGAGCGTGTACTCCCGGTTCCCAGTGAGCTGTGTGGTTGACTGGTCAGTTCGTAACTCTGGTGTTCGTAACTCTAAGGTTCTGCTGTACTGGGGAAAGCCCTTTTATGCTGTTACAATGGTGTCTAGACTAGGGCTATGGTCTATGTAAAAATGCCATCAAAACATCACACCGCTGGCCAATGTTACTCTGCCAGCCAAAGTTTGATGTCTAGGCCTGGCTGTCAGATTCATCTGCACACTGCAAATTTTAAAAAAAAGGGTGGTTAGAGAACCTCAATGCTCAGGTCAACTGATTCGGGCTACAGGGCTAAAATACAGCTTATAGATGTTTCCACATGGGCTGCAGCCTGGGCTTTGAGAGCCCTCACCTCTTGCTGGGTTTCAGAGCAGGGGCATCTACACTGCTATCGTTAGCCCCGTTGTGTGAGCCTGAGACAGTTGACCTGGGCTCTGAGACTCATTGCTGGAGTTTGGACTTTTTTTGCCATGTAGCCGTACCCTTAGTGAGCACAGGTCAGTTTCAGTCCAAAAATACTGCATTGGTATGAGCATAGGCATACGTCTATGAGTTTGCATGTGTCTGTGTGTGAGAGACGGGTGCATATATGTATGTGTGTACATGTGTGTGCAATGTGCATGTGAATGATCATGTCTGTTTGGCGGGTGTGGGGGTGTGAGAGCATGTGTCCGGATTGGAATGTGCATAGGATATGTGTGAAATATCAGTGAGCATGGATCTATGACATCATGCACAAATATCACAGAAAGCCGCTGTTACAGTCCTAGGGCAGAGACTTGCTCGAGTAGTAGAGGAACATTGTCACCTGTCAGACCGAATCTGGTTTAACACACAGGTGGTTTTTTAAGAACAATAGAAACCATCTTTCTATTACTCTGTTCTTTAAAAAGCTTGTTGGAAACAGCTGTTTGTAAGGAAGGAAATGTCTTCGCTGACTTGCAGCTCAAAGAGTCGTGCATACCACAAAATGGAATGGACCATAAGAAAAAAATGAAACTGACTTTATTGACTCTCACTGCCTGAGGTGGGAGAAATTAACTGCATTGTCCAAGATTTCCCATAAACCACATGCTTCAAGGAAACTGTATTAGGCTGAGAACAAAGGCAGGAGTTAGCTTCAAAGAAATCCATCAGCCTCATGAAGAAACTTGCACAAATATAGACAGATATCATCTTCCTTTCCAAATGCAAACAGATGGACATCATACCAAATGGACTAAAGGTAAAAAATCCACTGCTATCTACATACTACACAGACCACAGTCTGTTATCAAAGAAACTGAGGAACCACCTGATCAGCATCCTATACAGCAAACAGGAAAACATCAAAAAAGAGCTCTCCAACCTGGAGACTTTCATTAATAACCAAACTTCCATACAAATGGACTTCACTAAAATAAGACAGGAGATCTACATTAGTCACTTCACCTCTATACAAAGGAAAAAGGACTGTAAGCTGTCTAAACTCCTGCCTGCTACATGGGGCCACAACCGTGGTACCCCTAACCCACCCAGCAATATCGTCAATCTATCCAACCACACACTCAGCCCAGAAAAAAAGCCTGTCCTATCTCAGAGACTCTCTGCCCTGCCCTGCCACCCCCACCAACATGATACAGTTCTGCGGCGGTCTGGAAGCCTACTTTCGCCGTCTCTGACTCAAAGAATACTTTCAGGGCAACACTGAACAGCGCACTGATACACAGTTACCCTCCCACCAACAGCACAAGAAGAAGAACTCCACATGGACTCCTCCTGAGGGTCGAAATGACAGTCTAGACCTATACATTGAATGCTTCCGCCGACGTGCACAGGCAGAAATTGTGGAAAAACAGCATCGCTTGCCTCATAACCTAAGTCGTGCAGAACGCAATGCCATCCACAGCCTCAGAAACCGTCCTGACATTATAATCAAAGAGGCTGATAAAGGAGGTGCTGTAGTCATCATGAACAGGTCTGACGACCAAAAGGAGGCTGCCAGACAACTCTCCAATACCAAATTCTACAGGCCACTTCCCTCAGATCCCACTGAGGATAGGAATACACTAAGAAACTGCATCATCTACTCAGGACACTCCCTACACCAACACCGGAACAAATCAACATACCCTTAGAGCCCCGACCAGGGTTATTCTATCTACTACCCAAGATCCACAAACCCGGAAATCCTGGACGCCCCATCATCTCGGGCATTGGCACTCTTACTGAAGGACTGTCTGGATATGTGGATTCTCTACTCAGACCCTATGCCACCAGCACTCCCAGCTATCTCCGTGACACCACTGATTTCCTGAGGAAACTACAATGCATTGGTGAAAACACCATTCTAGCCACCATGGATGTAGAGGCTCTCTACACAAACATCCCACACACAGATGGAATACAAGCTGTCAGGAACAGTATCCCTGATGATGCCACAACACAACTGGTTGCTGAGCTCTGTGCCTTTATCCTCACACACAACTATTTCAAATTTGATGGCAGTATATATCTCCAGATCAGTGGCACCGCTATGGGCACCCGCATGGCCCCACAATATGCCAATATTTTTATGGCCGACCTGGAACAACGCTTCCTCAGCTCCCGTCCACTCACGCCCCTTCTCTACCTACGCTACATTGATGACATCTTCATCATCTGGACCCATGGGAAGGAGACTCTGGAAAAATTCCACCACGATTTCAACAGCTTCCACCCCACCATCAACCTCAGCCTGGACCAATCTACACAGGAGGTCCACTTTCTAGACACCACGGTGCAAATAAGTGATGGTCACATTAACACCACCCTATACCAAAAACCTACCGACCGCTGTGCCTACCTTCATGCCTCCAGCTTCCATCCCGGGCACACCACAAGATCCATTGCCAAGCACTGAGGTACAACCGCATCTGCTCTAACCCCTCAGACAGAGACCAACACCTACAAAATCTCCACCAAGCATTCTCAAAACTACAGTACCCGCACGAGGAAATAAGGAAACAGATCAACAGAGCCAGACGTGTACCCAGAAGCCTCCTACTGCAAGACAAACCCAAGAAAGAAACCAACAGGACTCCACTGGCCATCACATACAGTCCCCAGCTAAAACTCCTCCAACACATCATCAGGTATCTACAACCCATCCTGGACAATGATCCCACACTTTCACAGGCCTTGGGTGGCAGGCCAGTCCTCGCCCACAGACAACCTGAAGCATATTCTCACCAATAACTGCACATCACACCATAGTAACTCTAGCTCAGGAACCAATCCATGCAACAAACCTCGATGCCAACTCTGCCCACATATCTACACCAGCGACACCATCACAGGACCTAACCAGATCAGCCACACCATCACTGGTTCATTCACCTGCACGTCCACCAATGTAATATACGCCATCATATGCCAGCAATGCCCCTCTGCTATGTACATCGGCCAAACTGGACAGTCTCTAAGGAAAAGGATAAATGGACACAAATCAGATATTAGGAATGGCAATATACAAAAACCTGTAGGAGAACACTTCAACCTCCCTGGCCACACAATAGCAGATCTTAAGGTTGCCATCCTGCAGCAAAAAAACTTCAGGACCAGACTTCAAAGGGAAACCGCTGAGCTTCAGTTCATCTGCAAATTTGACACCATCAGCTCAGGATTAAACAATGGCTTGCCAACTACAGAACCAGTTTCTCCTCCCTTGGTTTTCAGACCTCTACTGCTAGAACAGGGCCTCATCCTCCCTGATTGAACTAACCTCGTTATCTCTAGCTTGCTTCTTGCTTGCATATATATACCTGCCCCTGGAAATTTCCACTACATGCATCCGATGAAGTGGGTATTCACCCACGAACGCTCATGCTGCAAAACGTCTGTTAGTCTATAAGGTGCCACAGGATTCTTTGCAGCTTCAAATTGGATCTTGAAAATGACTGGAAATTAAAATAATTAAAGGTCTGATGCATACTTTAGGGAAATTAATGTGTCTGTTTATAATATTCCCTTGTCATACCGATAGTACATAAGAACGGCCATACTGCCTCAGACCAAAGGACCATCTAGCCCAGTATCCTGTCTTCTGACAGTGGCCAATGCCAGGTGCCCCAGAGGGAATGACTAGAACAGTAATCATCGAGTGATCCACCCCATATTGCCCATTCCCAGCTTCTATCAAATTTGTTCAAGTGTGTGTATATCTGATCACGGGCATCTATGTATGTGGGTGTGCAAGCTGATGTGCTTGTGTACCTACGCGCAGGTATGTCTACGGGTGTGATATGTGTCTATAGGTGCATATGTGCTGATGCCTGTCTATTAATGGCTGCGTACACAAGGAATGTCTGTGTAGCTCCATATGTCTGTGCGTGTGCCCGGGCATCTGCATGTGCGTTGTTCATCTGTGTTCATTTGCATCTGTGTGGTGCCTGTGTGTGTGTATTTTGTGTGTAAACATGGATAACGCATGCAAAGGTGTGAGCATGTCAGTGTGAAAATGTAGATGCCTGTACTTCTATGTGCACAATGTATGTGGACCTGTGTTCGTGGGCATGCATCCACATACATATACATTATACATTGTGATAGACCCAGGCCAGGTGGGTACAGCAGAATAGCAGAAGGCAGATATACTGGCCACTGGATTAACAGTTTTCTGTTCCCTGACTGACCAGAGCAGGGGCTGCTCCAGGCTAATGAGAACACCTGACTCTAATGAACCTGTAACGAGTCAGGTGAGGCCTTTCAGTTAATGTGACCACCTGACTCTAATTAAGGCCCTGCTGATACTATAAAAAAGGCTCACTCCAATCAGGCAGGGGAGTGAGGGAGCCAGAGGAGAGGAAGTGCGGCTGAAGGGCTGGTTACTGAAGACACCCTCAAACCATCGTTAAAGGAGCCCTAAGGTAAGGGTGAAGAAGGGAGAAGCAGGAGAGCTGTGGGGAAGTGGCCCAGGGAAATGTAGCAACTCTGGCAGTGAAAGGTTGGCTGCCAACAACTGCTACCATTAGGGTCCCTGGGCTGGAACCCGGAGTAGAGGGCAGGCCCGGGTTCCCCCCAACCCACCACTACAGGAACATCTCCTGAGAGGGGAAGTCAGGCCCCTGTCAGGACAGGAGGCTCAACAGAGACTGTGGGAGTTCTCTCACCAACCTCCTTGCAGCCTATGATGAAAAGGGCTCAGTAGACTGTAACCCTGGCCCTAGAGAGAGAAGGGCTACGTGGAGGGTCACAGTGAGCCACTGAGGCTAGCATAAACCGCCTAGAAGCACAGGATCCACGGGAGCAAGGTCAGAGCTCTGCCACAACATGCATGTCTTATTCCCACGTGTTGTTTCGTTCCCAGGGCTAGAATTGGAAGGCAGAACTGTGTGAGACTTGGGATGTATTTGGGTTGGTTCCTTGACCCCCGACACTTGGCATGAGCACTGGTTTTAACAACTGCTCCAGGCAGAGTCAGAGAGATTCTGGATAAATTCCTCTTCAGGGCTCAGAGTCATTATATTAAAAATAGGAACCATGAGGGGGAAAAAACCCCAAACCAGAAGGTCAAGTTTTTCCATTCAGTAATCTGATCACATCTGTTTTCTTTGATTCACAGGGTAACATCATAGGGACAGAACTCAGCTGACACCAAGGGAGTGGCAGAGTGGTAGTGGGAGGGGTGGTGTCCAAAGGCGAGAGAAAGGGAACCATTTGTATATCCTAGGAACCAGATCTTCCGCTGGGGTCATGCAGGGCCACCCAGAGGGGGGAGCAAGATGGGCAATTTTCCCCGGGCCCCGCAGGGGCCCCCACAAGAGTTTTCTGGGGCCCCTGGAGCGGGGTCCTTCACTCGCTCCGGGGGCCCCGGAAAACTCTTGCAGGGCCTGGGCCCCCAGAGCTTCCTCCACTCCCGGTCTTTGCTGGCAGTGGCGATGGCAATTCAGCGGCAGGTCCTTCCCTTCAACAGGGACCCGCCGCCAAAGTGCAGCCAGGTCTTCGGCGGTAATTCGGTGGCGGGGGGCCCTTCCGTTCCAGGACCCGCTGCCGAAGTGCCCCGGAGACCCGCGGTGGGACCCGCCACCAAATTACCACCGAAGACCCGGCTGCACTTCGGCAGCAGGTCCCGCTTTGGTGGTAATTCGGCGGGGGGGGGGTCCCCCACCACGGGTCTCCAGGGCACTTAGGCGGCGGGTCCCTGAGTCCCTGTTGGAGGGAAGGACCTGCCGCTGAATTGCCATCGCCACTTCATTTTTCGGCAGCAAGTCTCCGAGTCCCTCTTGGAGAGAAGGATCTGCCGCTGAAGTGGCGGCGCCGAAGAAGTGCCACTGAAGCGCCGCCAATCGCGGTAGAGCTGCGCCCCTCTGCTTTGCACGCCCAAGGCAAGTACCTCACTCGCCTTGCCCCTGTTGCGGCACTGAGCCCATTACTTCTTGGCCTACCTTCAGGAGAACAAGTGATCACTGTCCTCTTGACAACAGCCCTTAGTCCCCCTTCAGACTTCTTTTCTCAACACTGAACGTGCCCATTTTTAACCCTTCCTCCTAAGTCAAGTTTTCTAAAATGTTTATCTTGTTGCTCTCCTCTGGTCTCTCTACAATGTGTCTACATCTTTCTTAAAGTCTGGTGTCCGAAACTACACACAACACTCCAGCTGAGGCCTCACTAGTGCCAACTAGAGCTGGACAATAATCTCCTGTGTTTTACATACAACACTCCTGTTAACACACACTAGGATAGAAGCCTTTCTTGCAACTGCATCACATTGTTGATTCATTCAATTAGTGACCTACAGTAACCCCCAGATCCTTTTTTGCAGTACTGCTGCCCAGCCCATTATTCCCCATTTTATAATTGTGCATTTGATTTTTTTTTTGTCCTCAGTGCAGTACGTTTCACTTGTTTTTATTGACTTTCATCTTGTTGATTTCAGATCCTTTGTCAAGGTTGTTTCGAATTCTAACCCTCTCTTCCAAAGTGCTAGTAAGCCTCCCAGCTTAGTGTCACCTGCAAATGTTATAAGCATGCTCTCCTCTCCAGTTCTGGAATCATTAATGAAAACATTGCATAATACCAGACCAAGGACAGAACCCTGTGAAACCCTTCAGGATACATCCTCCCAGTTTGACAGCAAACCCATTGGTAACTACTCTTTGAGTACAGTCTTGCAATCAGTTTTGCATCCCTGCCTTATATGGGTTTGTCATGCCATCCCCTCACTGCAGAACCCAAGTGGGATCTCAGGGCCAGACCAAGAACTCAATTCAGCCCCAGCCAGCCTTGGCATGGGCAGCTAATGGAGGGGAGGGACGGGTCAGGAGTCACCTCCAAATGGTTCCTCCTGCTGGAGCTAGAGAACTACATCCGTCAGCTGGAAGCAGCAGCGAGGTAAGGACTCATGCTCCCCTAATGGGGGTTACACAGGGCCCCTTTGAGCAGCCTCCACTACAACCCAGTCAAAAACACAGGCACTCCCACCTCCGTCAAGGCTGATGGGGCTATGGACAAAGGCCTCACGCATCATTTCAGGGGGGCATCCCATGAAACTGTGGGGCGATGCACTGTGATCTGTAGCATCCCCTGAATCTCTATGGCCCTGGGAGCCTGTCACAGACACCCCATTTCACACCACACCTGGAACTCTGCCCTCCTCGTGCTAACCCAGACCCCATGCCCGCTCTGGGCCTCTCCACAGCCCCCATTTTGTGGTTTGCACCCTATAGATCCTCTCTGGACCAGCTAGGGAGTGAGCAGTTCTCTGCCCCTGCTCATTACACCTGCTCCCTGTGGTCTCTGTTGCCAGGAAGACATACAGGGCAGCCTGGGTGAGGATGCCAGCTCACCATCCCTTCCCAGCGCTGGAGAACAAGCACATTCCTCTGAGCCCCCTTGCCCCTGTCCAGAGCTGCCTGTACCCTGATGTGGCCTGTCAGGGTCTCTTCTAAGGCCATCCCCGGCCCCGTCATTCCCCTGCCAGCTCACCTGCACCCCCAGGCAGAGTGCTGGCACACTCAGGGCAGAGTCCTCCAGGGCTGCATGCCAAGGCTGGGCACAATGAGCCACTCCACCCCCCCCCCCCACGGATAAACCCTGCAGGGGAGTGGGGACCAGCCTGAGACAGAGCTGGCACTCTGAAGGGGCCCCAGCCCTGCCCCTTGTTGCCAGCAGAGGCCGGAGAAGTCCTGAGCTTTGGGGTGCCCCTGTGAGCTGCCCTGCCAGAGACTCCCTGGAAGCCTGGAGCCGCAAGGCAGGCCCTGGGTGTGCAGGGCAGATAACCCCCTGCCTCCAAGTATCCCTCCACACAGAGCCCTGCCCCCAGCCTCTCCTCCTCGCCTACCTTCGACAGGCCTTGGGCTCTCGAAGGAGAGACCCTCCCCTAGGACGTGGCTTTGGAGAAGCAGGCAGTGGAGAGGGTGGGCCCAGGGAGAGCTCCCTGCCGCTGCAGCGCTGTGCCCAGTGGGACATTCTTCTGCTGTCGCAGCATCTGTTTACGGCTGCTCCCTTCCCACAGCCTGGCTTTTTCTCAGTTATATACACAAAGCTCACCGCCACACTGCCCCCTCCCCTGCCAAGCCCACGGCAGGGGGCAGGCAGGGCGCTGGGCAAGCTAATAGCCCTCTAGCCCCTTCCATCCACTGATCTCCAACTAGTTGGCAGACTAATGAACTAAGCCTGACAATACTCCCTCTGCCCCCCCTCCCCCTGGGAGGGAGCCAACTGATCCATTTCTGACAACTGGGGAAACTGAGGCACACAATACATGACCCTGGACAAGTCACTTCCATTCGAAGTCAGTGGCAGAGACAGGGATCAAACCCAGGGGTTTGCTGCTAGCCCTTTGCTCCCACCACAAGGAATCAAATTCCTCTGAGTCTCAGGCATGGAGAGAAAAAGACGGTTACTCACCTGTAGTAACTGTTGTTCTTCGAGATGTGTTGCTCCAATCCATTCCAGTTAGGTGTGCGCGCCGTGCGTGCACGGCTCTTCGGAAGATTTTTACCCTAGCAACTCCGGCGGGCCGGCTGGGCGCCCCCTGGAGTGGCGCCGCTATAGCGCTGAATATATACCCCAGCCGGCCCGTCCGCTCCTCAGTTCCTTCTTGCCGGCTACTCCGACAGTGGGGAAGGAGGGCGGGTCTGGAATGGATTGGAGCAACACATCTCGAAGAACAACAGTTACTACAGGTGAGTAACCGTCTTTTCTTCTTCGAGTGATTGCTCCAATGCATTCCAGTTAGGTGATTCCCAAGCCTTACCTAGGCGGTGGGGTCGGAGTGAGACGTGGCAGAGTGTAAAACTGCTGAGCCGAAGGCTGCGTCGTCTCGAGACTGCTGCACCAACGCATAGTGGGAGGCGAAGGTGTGGACCGAAGACCATGTGGCCGCTCGACATATGTCCTGGATGGGGACCTGGCTCAGGAAGGCGGCAGACGAGGCTTGCGCCCTCGTGGAATGAGCGGTGAAGCGGCCCGGGGGCACGCGAGCCAGCTCGTAGCATGCTCTGATGCACTGAGTTACCCAGGAGGAGATGCGCTGGGAAGAGACCGGCTCGCCTTTCATGCGGTCGGCGACTGCTATGAAGAGTTGTGTAGAACGCCGAAAAGGTTTTGTACGCTCGATGTAAAAAGCGAGCGCTCTACGGACGTCGAGGGTGTGGAGCTGTTGTTCCCTTGGCGAGGCATGGGGCTTCGGGAAGAAGACCGGGAGAAAGATGTCCTGATTGAGGTGGAAAGCCGAGACCACTTTTGGCAGGAAGGCCGGATGCGGACGAAGCTGCACCTTGTCCATGTGGAAGACAGTGTATGGCGGACCTACCGTCAGCGCCCGGAGCTCCGAGACTCGTCTGGCCGATGTTATGGCGACGAGGAAGGCCGTCTTCCAGGAGAGGTAAAGAAGAGAACACGTGGCCATCGGTTCGAATGGCGGACCCATGAGTCTGGACAGGACGAGGTTCAAATCCCAGGTTGGGGCCGGACGCCGCACCGGCGGGTACAATCGGTCTAGGCCTTTCAGGAAGCGGGAGACCATCGGATTGGAAAAGATGGAGCGACCTTCCAGGGAAGGACGAAAAGCGGACACCGCTGCCAGGTGTACCCGCAATGAGGAGACCGCCAGACCTTGCTCCTTAAGGTACCAAAGGTAGTCCAAGATGGTAGGGACGGGTACGATGAAAGGGTTGAGCCCTCGTTGGTCACACCAGAGCGCGAACCTCTTCCATTTCGCCAGGTAGGTGGAGCGAGTGGAAGGCTTTCTGCTCTCAAGCAGGACTTGCTGCACGGCCGCCGAACAGTCCCTCTCTGCGTGGGTCAACCACGCAGGTACCAGGCTGTAAGATGGAGGGACTGCAGGTTCGGATGGTGGAGTCTGCCGAAGTCCTGCATGATGAGGTCCGGCCATAACGGGAGGGAGATGGGATCCCGAACGGAGAGCTCGAGCAGCAGGGTGTACCAATGCTGTCTCGGCCAGGCCGGAGCCACGAGTATGACGGTGGCTCGATCCCTCCTCAGCTTCTGGAGCACTCTGTGCACGAGAGGAAAGGGAGGGAAGGCATAGAGGAGGTGAGTCTGCCAGGGATACAGGAACGCGTCCGACAGAGAGCCCGGCGAGTGACCTCGGAACGAGCAAAACTGGAGACACTTCCTGTTCGCCTTGGAGGCGAAGAGGTCGACCCGGGGAAACCCCCACCTCTGGAAAATCGTATGTGCAACGTCGGGACGAAGGGACCACTCGTGGGAGAGAAACGACCTGCTGAGATGGTCGGCCAGCGTGTTCTGCACTCCCGGAAGAAAAGACGCTTCTAGGTGAATGGAGTGGGTCACGCAGAAGTCCTACAGGAGGATCGCTTCCTCGCAGAGGGGAGAAGAGCGGGCTCCGCCCTGCTTGTTCACATAGTACATCGCAGCGGTGTTGTCCGTGAGTACTGTTACACAACGGCGTTGTAGGTGGGAGCAGAAGGTCCGGCAGGCGAGGCGGATGGCACGGAGCTCGCGGACATTGATGTGTAGCGCGAGTTCCTGGGGCGACCAAAGGCCTTGGGTGTGAAGCTCGCCCAGGTGGGCCCCCCAACCGAGCGCTGAGGCATCCGTCGTCAGCGTAACGGATGGGCGAGGAGGATGGAACGGGACCCCCGCACACACGACCTCCGGGGTGAGCCACCAGCGGAGGGAGTCGAGGGCCTTCCTGTTGACCGTGACCACCATGTCGATGGGGTCTCGATGAGGCCGGTACACCGTCGCGAGCCAGGACTGGAAGGGGCGAAGATGGAGCCGCGCATATGCGGTGACATACGTGCAGGAGGCCATGTGACCCAGAAGGCGTAGGCAGGAGCGCACGGTTGTGGTCGGGAAGGCGACGAGATTCCGGATTATGGAGGTCATCGTCTGGTGCCGGGCGCGGGGAAGAGAGGCCCTGCCAACCGTGGAGTCGAGAACCGCTCCGATGAACTCCAGCCGCTGCGTTGGGAGCAAAGTGGACTTCTCGGTGTTGATGAGAAGACCAAGCCGCTGAAAGAGAGACAGAATTTCTGCCATCTGTTCTATCACGAGCTGACGGGACTGAGCTCGGACCAGCCAGTCGTCGAGATACGGGTAGACGTGCATCTGACGACGGCGGAGGGCTGCAGCTACGACTGCCATGCATTTTGTGAATACCCTCGGTGCCGTGGAGAGTCCGAATGGCAACACGGCGAACTGGTAGTGGGCGTTGTTGACCACAAACCGAAGGTAACGCCGATGAGGAGGATAGATCGCGACATGGAAGTAGGCGTCCTTCATGTCGAGGGCGGCCAACCAGTCTCCCGGATCCAGGGAAGGAATAATGGTCCCCAGGGTGACCATACGAAACTTGGGCTTGAGCAGATATTTGTTCAGCTCGCGAAGGTCCAGGATAGGACGTAGCCCGCCTTTCGCCTTGGGGATGAGAAAATAACGTGAGTAGAATCCCCTGCCCCGCCTGTCTTGAGGCACTGCTTCTATGGCACCCACGCTCAACAGAGTCCGAACCTCTTGCAAGAGGACTTGCTCGTGAGAGGGGTCCCTGAAGAGGGACAGGGAGGGTGGGTGGGAAGGCGGGGGCGAAACAAATTGAAGGCGGTATCCCGACTGGACTGTTTGAAGCACCCAGTTGTCCGATGTTAAGCGGGACCACGCCGAAAAGAAATGGGAAAGGCGGTTGTAAAATATAGGGGAAGGATCCGGTAGGGAGAGTGATGGGCCGTCCTCGATCGTCCCATCAAAAGGCCTGCTTAGCCCCCTGCGGGGTCTTGGAAGCGGCCTGGCCCTGGTTGCGGCGGTTGCCGGACGGACGACGGCGATTTTGGGTCGGACGTCTGCTGGTGTAGGGGCGATAACGCTGTTGATAGCGGGAGGGCTGCGGCCGGAAGGGCCTGCGCTGCGTCGCCGGCGTGTGCATTCCGAGCGTGCGGATGGCAACACGCCCGTCCTTCAGGGTCTGGATCCGAGCATCCGTCTTTTCGGAAAATAGACCCTGGGTGTCAAAGGGGAGGTCCTGGAGTGTATATTGCACCTCCGGCGGCAGGGTGGAGGACTGCAGCCAGGAGATGCGCCTCATTGTCACGCCGGATGCCAAGGTCCGAGCCCCGGAGTCCGCGGCGTCGAGGGCGGCCGTAATAGATGACCGAGAGGACTTCTTCCCCTCGTCCAGCAAGGCGGAGAACTCCTGGCGTGATGTGGAAGGCAGGAGCTCCGAGAACTTCGCCAGGGACGTCAGAATGTCAAAGACGTACCTGGCGAGGAGGACCATGATGTTTGCGATCCTCAGCTGCAAACCCCCGGCGGAATAAATCTTACGGCCGAGCAAGTCCATGCGCTTGGCTTCCTTGGATTTAGGCGCAGCGGCAGGTTGGCCACGCCTCTCCCGGTCGTTAACAGATTGGACCACGAGGGAGTCCGGGGTTGGGTGAGAGTAAAGGTACTCATAGCCTGATGGTGGGGCTGAGTACTTCCGCTCAACCCCGCGTGCTGTGGGAGGAATAGAAGCGGGAGTCTGCCATAGCGTAGTAGCGTTCTTTTGAATGGTCCGGACGAAGGGCAACGCCACACGGACGGGCGCATCCGCACCCACCACGTTGGTGATTGGGTCCTCATCCTCCTGGACCTCCTCTACGGGAAGATTCATGGATGCCGCCACCCTGCGAAGCAGGTCTTGGAAGGCCCGGAGGTCAATGGGCGGGGGTTCGCTGGTCGCAGCCCCTGCCACCGCCTCGTCCGGCGAGGATGACGAAGATGCACCCTGCAGAACCGGCTCCGGCTCTACGTCCGGTGGGTGAGCCTCCTCCGAACCGTGAAGCGTGGGCGATTGGCGGACCGGATGAGCAGATGGCTCGTGCGGAGGAGAGGGAGGCGGCCGACTAATAGTCGCTTCAGGGACCCTGGTGCTGGTGGTCACATCCCTCCTGGGAAACGGGATACCTTGACCTTCATGCTGTCCCCACGGGACCCAGTAGCCCCACTGCTCATGTGGAAGTCCTTGTGGGGTAGGCCACCGGTGGGTAGTATCATCGGCACCGGAGGCTACGGAAGCCGTGCGGGATGGCCAAGGCGGTGCTGTAGTGCCGACGGACTGAACCGCTGACGGCGGGAGGCCATGCACCGACGGCACCGAGGGTCGATACGCCGAGCGCCGACGGGACGGTGACCGTGAGCGTGGACTCCGACGGTGCCGGGAGCTCGACCGGCGCCGGGAGCTCGACCGGGACCGGGATCCGCGGTGCCGGGAGTGACTCCGGGAGTCGCGGTGCCGAGACGACCTCTGACGGTACCGACGGTACGGTGACCTGGATCGGTGCCGGGAGTGCGACCGGTACCGAGATCGAGAACGGTACCGGGACTCAGACCGGCGTCGGGATGGTGCTCGGTGCCGCGAGGAGGAGCGGCGACGAGACTCCGAGCGGCGGGACGGGGACCTGCGCCGGGACCGGGACCGGGACCGGGACCGGGACCTCGACCGTCTTCCGCGCCGCTCGTCAACTGAGGGCGGTCTAGTCATCCTGGCTGGCTTGCCGAGAGAGACAACAGCCCGCACCGGCGGTGCCGGGGGCCGGAGGCTCGGAGCCTCTATGAGCCTGATGAGGTCTCTGGCAGAGGAGAATGTCTCCGGCGTTGAAGGCAGCCTTGGCTCCACCTCGGTCGGTGCCGGGGAGCGTGGCGGTGCCGGACTCGACGGCGCTTGCGGAGCCGGAGTCGAGGGCTCAGGGCCCGTTTTACGCACTGCCGCAGCCACTCTCGTAGTGGACTCTGTGCGTGCCTTCGCCACAGCCTTCGCCAGTCTCTGCTTGCGTGCAGGCGAGAGCGAGCGGTGCCGGGTCGTCTTCGGCGGCGGTTTAGGTACCGTGGCCACGGTGCCGGCGCCGGTCGGTGCCGCGGGTGCACTCTGCACCGAAGAAGCCCTTGGTGCCGGCGCTGACGGTGCCGGGGGCTGGAGGGACGCCTCCATAAGGAGCTGCTTGAGGCGACTGTCTCTGTCCTTACGCGTCCGCGGCTTAAAAGCCGAACAAATGGCACACTTATCTGTACGGTGTGCCTCGCCCAGGCAACGGAGGCAGGAGCCGTGAGGGTCACCCACTGGCATAGGCCTCTGGCACGTTGAACAGGGCTTAAAGCCCGGTGCCTTGGGCATGAGCCCACACCGGGGAGGGGGAGGGAGAAAATACTCCCCCTATCCTTATCTAAACTAACTAACTATTAAAACTAACTATACTAACAGTAAAACTATATACAAACCCAGTAGAGAGAGCTAGGGATGTGGAGGACTACTGAGCACTCCACAGTTCCGACTGCCGTCACGGGCGGGAAGAAGGAACTGAGGAGCGGACGGGCCGGCTGGGGTATATATTCAGCGCTATAGCGGCGCCACTCCAGGGGGCGCCCAGCCGGCCCGCCGGAGTTGCTAGGGTAAAAATCTTCCGAAGAGCCGTGCACGCGCGGCGCGCACACCTAACTGGAATGCATTGGAGCAATCACTCGAAGAAGAATACAATATTGTCTCTCTCTCACACACACACGGTCCCATCCCCCTGCACCACTGGGTCTCTCTTGGGGTATATGAGCCAGTCTCATGGACCTTGGCCTCATCTGATCCCAGCTCGTTCCTCTCCACCACCAGGGCGAGACCCTCCCCTGTAGCTCCTGCCATGCAGCCTGTGACCTCCCTGTTTCCCTCTTTCGCCTCAGTGGTCCACCTGGTTTCAAAGCTCAGCTGAAAACTCCACCTTACACCCTTGCCTCTAACATCTCTCATCCCAGCTAGTGTTCATTACAGGGGAGGGTGAGCTAGGGGATCAAGTGCTCGACTGAGACTCAGGAGACCTGGGCAAGTCCCTTCCCCTCTCTGGGCCTGTTTCCCCAGATGTAAAACTTACCTATAAATTTCTACTGGAGGCAAAGTCAGGGTCCCGTTATGATAGGTGCAGTATAGTCAGTGCCAGCCCCTGCCCCAAGGAACTTGCAATGTAAAATATACAATTGCCCGGCCTCACAGGACTGACGTGAATCTTCGTTCACTGAGGCACTTTCCAATCTTCCCACAGAAGACGCTGGAGCAGGCCAAGGTATTGTCCTTTTCTGTGGCCAAGCGTTTGGTGCAATACCATTCTATGGCACTGTATCAAGATGAGGGGGCTCCAGGCAGCAGGCGGGTGGGGAGAGCTCAGGCAGGGTAATGCCACCTGGGCTACTCCTCTACCTCCTTGGGCTCTCCTCCCACCGCACCCAATAGCCTCTCAGTGCTGTTCTGCTTGCTACCAAGAATGACGGCCCAGTGGCTCTGCCAGCGATCGTCTCTGGCCTTGGGTGAATCCCTTCATCTCTGCACCTCATTTCCCCTGTCTGACACACCTACCTCCCAAGGGCCCCGAGGATGCATTCGTGCTTGGAGCGTGCTCTGAGGAGGTCAAGGATTAAGCATTTGTGAAGATGCTGTTTCTTGTCTCCCAGTCAGGCCAGGCTGCTCCAGGAAGCTGATCTCCCAGCAGGCGCGCACTCCCTGGAATGTGCTTTCCCTGCTCCCAGCCGTTAAAGAAGCCCCTTGTTTATAAGCTGTGTTGCCGCCTTGTAAACACTGCGCGCTTGCAATGCTTTCGGCTCCTTCCAGCCGTTTGCCAGCAGAGCTCAAAGCCCTTCAAGAAAGAGCTACCCCTGGTACGTGGAAGGGGAGAGTGGGTAAAGCTCCACACCTGGGAAGGTGAGGCACTGCTGCCGGGTCGGGGGGAGACGTGGTACTGACCCAGCATGGAAATGGTAAAGGAAGCCCCCTGCTGTCTCCAGAAAACTTGATGTTTGTCTCTCAAGGATTTCATTAGCACAAGTCAAGATGTTTATATGGCAGCTATCTCCATAGTAACCCCATATCTTCACCCCAGCATTGCACCACCACTGCACCACCACAGGCCTAGCGCACCCTCCCACCCCATTTTCCCCCATTCCCTGCCACAACAGGCCCCCGATTTCCTTTCCCCCAGCACTGCATCACCCTCGTGACCCCCGCTCTCTTGCCAGCAGCATAATGCAGCTGCCCCTACTGATCAAATCGCATTGCAGCCCATAAAGCAGCTTGTTCCCTTAATAAGATTAAAGCTGCAGTCGGGCGATGGCCTTAGGAGCTAAAGATGAGCAGCTGCCCCCAGGCAGGAGAAACCCCCATGCAGTCTCAGAGCAGATACAGCCCTAGAGCACACAGTCACTCATACCTCCCAGCCCAAGGGGAGTAGTGACTCTGCCTTTTCTGAGACTTGCTACTGAAATCCTAAAGTGGTAACACTCAACCCTCCTGGTGCTGCTGCAGGGGGAGGAACAGCCAAAGGCTCCCTGGATGAGCAGCCAAGAAGTACGCAGAAAAATCGCACAGTTTGGCGGTGTGTCCACACGGCAGGCTCAGCCCCCTCTTCCGGCTCCTCTCGAAATGCTCACAAGTTCTGGCTGCACCTCCTGATCTAGGCACGCCCCAGCCACGGCCTTGCAATGTCGTGGGATCTTCTCAGCTGGCCAAGACATCCATCCAGCACGGCAGGAGGAGGAAGCTGGACAGGGGGTGCTCTGCAGCTGTGGGGCCTGTGTCTGCTCCCTCGTATCATGCCTCCAGGCTGAGGTCCTCTGGGTGGCATCCACCAAGCCCCTAGATGCCTTTGAGCAGCAGTGGGCACTGCCTGGGGTTCCCTGCTCAGTGTCCCCTTCTGGTTCCCTGAGTTTTAACCTTTGGACCTCACTCATTCCTGTTTTCTCCTTCGTTGTCCCCAGTACTCAACTGCAGCCTGGACTGGGCAGTTCCTCCCTCTTTAGCTGAGGGGCCGGGCCTTTCGTTTTGGACACACCTAGACCCACCTGTCCCAGTCCTGCAAATAGTACCGTAGGCTTGGTGTGTTACTGCCAGACATGCGCACTCAGAACCCACACATGCACTGAACCCACGCTGGTGGGCTCGGCAGCGGAGTATGGGGCAGAGAGCTTGTTGAGCTCTGCCCACATCCCTACCTGCCCATTTTGCAATGGGGAGGCAGCAAAAGCACAGGTAGCTGGGCTCCCGTTTACACAGTCCTCCAACACCTATCCCACAATTCCCTGTACCTGTATCTTCTACCTACTCACTTCCCACGTGCTCTCCATGCCCCAGAAGCTGCCTGAAATTTGGATCAGGCTTCCAAAACAACCTCGATGCTCAGACCTGTATTAATGTTTCACAACATCCCCAAAGTTTTGGGGTGAGGTGGTTACAGCTTAAACTCCACACCCCACACCCAGAAAAGTAGAACTGCCAGAACATACTGAGTTCTCTTAGAGGCAGTAACCCCAGAAATGTTTAAGGCCCTACTTATAAAAAGACCTACTCTTATGCACCTGGGAATAGGCCCATTGACTTATTTGCAAGATCATGGCCTTGAAAAGGCCTGTTAACCCTTCCAGGATTGGATTGTCTGTACGGCCCCTAGCACACCTGGGCACTGGTCATACTAGTAATTAGTAATAAAAGCTTAGGAACAATAATAAGGGTTCATCACAATTAGAACTTATTAAACATTTTTTAGATGTTTGAGAGCTGAGCAGAGCTGTATGAGAGCTAAGTATAATTACTGTGGGTGGATTGAGATCTTGCCTGGACATTTTGCAAGGCGTAACTATCAAGTTTCACCCCCTTCTTTTCATACTCTAAAGCCTTTATTGAGAGCAAGATTTCTCCCCAACCCCCTCCCTGTTCTCTCTCTCTCTCTCTCATTTCTTTCGATTTTGGTGCCTTAGGGTCACGCCAGCTCTGCACTAATCCACTGTACAGTTCAGACAGCAAGTCAGCCCTAAGAAAGAAAATAAGCCCTTTTAATACAGCACTCCTTGGTCATCATCAAGCTTTTGGAGAAACTGGAGGCAAAGGCAGGAAACATCTGACAGATGCCAGATCATCCAGGGGTTAGGGCACTAGCGTGGGCACAGAATAGCAAGCAGGGGAAGGGTCTGAAGTTCAGGACTGAGCTGCATTAGACTAGTGGGTGAGAGGAAAGATGGCCTAGTGATTTGGAAGTCCTCGGTTCAAGTCCCCGCCTTACAACCAACTCCTGGCGACCTTAGGCAAGTCACTTAGCCTCTGTGTGCCTCAGCTCCCACCGTGTACAATGGAAATAGCCCAGCCCTCCCTCACAGGCATGTTTCAAGGATAAATACAAGAAAGATACTCAGACATTAGGGTGAGAGGAACCAAGTACCTGAGTTAGAGTCCCAAGATCTGCAATAGGCAGAAGCCAAGTCACAGGTGCAGTTAATAAGCAATAAAATGGAGCAGCATCACTCTTTATAAATACTTTCACACCTGTGTAGTGAGTTCTACCTGTAGCTCTCAGCATTTTCCAGTTGGCTTCTATGCATGGGCATTAAACATCCATCTTTAAAATCTAGTGCCTGGCTGTTTTAAAGCTCTTTCCAAAGGTTGGTCAATATCATTATCCCCATTTTAAAATGGAGAAATGGCAGTACAGAGAGCTCAAGTCAATTACTGAGGAGTCAGTAACAAAACTAGAGAACAGAACCCAGGAGTCCAGACCACCGATCTGGCTCCCTCTCTGCTGAATTCTGTCTTCTCTAATCCATTAGCAACACAATGAGATAGGTTAGACACAAAAGGTAAGATTTAGCCAAAAAAGGGTGTAGTACAATTTTATTTACATAAAAAACTTAAATATTCACTTCCTTAGAAGTTGCAACCAAAACAGTACATACTAGGGAAGGGCTTGTTTTCATGATCCAATGTGGAGAAAGAGCAACAAGTAAATAGATAATCAAAGAATTAGACAGAAATAGGAGGTCAGCTAAGGGTAACAACAACGACAGATACACCAGCGTGGCGAGATTAAACTGAACGGTCAGGCTTTTCAAAGATAGAAAAGAGGGGACATGACCAAAATATATAAAATAGATGGTTTGGGGAGAGTAAATAGGACACCCTCCTATAGACTGTGGCTTTTTCTTCAATGTATAGTGCTGTGGAACTCATTGCTACTGGCAGCCACTTTGAGCCGATCAGAAATTTGCATGGATAACTGCCACAAACACAAGATAGGATACCCACTGAAGTGGTTCAGAGCTTCTCTCCTCCAGCTGAGAGTAGAGACAGCCTCCCTTCCATCCTCCCTCCCCTCCCCCATCCACCCCACAGTGGCACTGCTGCCTCCAGCTGTTGCTTCCACAGGGCTCAGAGCAGCAAAGGGACCTGGCATGAGAGCCTGCTGCCCCACACACCCCAATACCACAGGGGTGCAGACACACCCCCATATTAGAGGGCAAGAGGCCAAACATCCACATACTTTAACCTATTAACTCTTGAACAAACCTATCGGGGGTGGGGGAAGGGAGGTGTTCTGTTCCATGCAGTTCATCCCCCAGAGACAGCACCTTTGCTATTAAGGTTGCTGGATCAGGTCTTACCCAAACCCTTCACATAAGCGGGCCCCCTAGTTGTGAGCAAGAAGCCAAAAGGGGAGAGCCCAGGTTAATGCACATCAGCTGTATTTTTAATTGTATGCCTGTTAAAGCAGATCTAAAGCAGACCATGAACTCCCCAGTACCATGCTCCATCCATGAGCTGAGTTGCTGGCCCTGTCCCGCTGGAAGGGTCAAATGTTATTTTTTCAATCACCTAGAAGGTGCATCAGACACAAACCCTGCCCCCAACCTTATAACCTAGTAATCAGTGTGGCGTGGGCATGAAGGGGGCATTTGCTCTAGCTGCCTCTGAAGATTTACAAAGCCCAGCATTGAAATTAACAAGAGATGTTCCCCCTTGATCAGTACCAGCCCTGCTGGCTGGCTGAGACCTTATAGACCAAACCTCTGTACTCTGTTCTCTCAATGCCTTTGGTCTGGTAATAAAGATTTCCCTTTAAACCGTGCTTTAAATCTAAACATAACGAAGCCTGCACCAAATGAAAGCATTAAAGCACCCCATGCAGAGACACATTCCAGCTAAGCATCATTAACTGAGAGACAAAGTAATAACCTGATAGAAGACTTCCACAGGCTCCCTCAGACGTGAGCAGCAGCTGCTTTTTCTGGGCTTACACGCCTTGTGCGCCACTGTGAGATCTACCACCCCCTTAACTGATGCAGCCTACTACAGCCACATCCTTCCCAGGCTCCCTCCAAAGCTTCCTTAACCTGCTTTCAAACAGAAAAACTGCGATGGTGGGGGATTATCCAGTCCTTTGCTTGCAAAGCATGCTGCTCAGATGACAGTGGCTGCTGATGCTGCAGGCATGATTGGTTAGATCTGTGTGGAGGGCATGGCTCAGCAACAAGCAAGAAACAAGCCAATGCACCTTACCGTGGCACCAACTTCCCCAGCTGGCAACTATCTATTAGCCATCACACCTTCAGCAACAGCACCCATAAAACAAGCAGCCAGGATATGAGAGAATTTTAGGATTAAGAAGGCTCCTAGCAAAGCCATAGGAAACGTACCCCCCATTCTCTTTGCTCTTGCTTAGAATTTCAGTCCTGAACAAAATCTCAGCTCAAAACTTCATCAAAACATCTAAGCTCCACCTGATTTCACACAACTGCAGATGCTACACAATTCTGACACAAAACCTGAACCTGAGTTACAGGAGCATAAAGCATACCTGAGTGACTACTTGCCACTGAAAAGCAGCCACTGCCAGGGTGGAATAGGGCAGCTGTTTTAACAATTTGGAGCAGGAAGTGACCAATACTGTCCAAAACAAAGGGGGAATTGAGGTAGACTGAATGAACACCCAAATTCAAGCTTGGCCAGTATAATGGAGCTAAAACCTTTAACCCTTTGATGCGAAGACGGGATCACCGGCCACAGTGACACAGCTGTAGTCCTATATCCTTTTGCTAGGCTACAACTAAAAAGCCCTACAGGAACAATAGGCAACGGCACACTACATTAAAAGTGTCAAGGTGATGCCAGCCTTTTACTTTGCCTAAGGATAATCCCAAGTCACCATGGGAGACAGCTCACTGCTGCTATCGCCATGTTTTCTTTGAGCATGAAAAGCTCATAGGATGTTAGTGGCTCAGTTCGGGCCACTAGCTGCCCCACTGAAGCCACTAAAGGATTTCTGAAGCTATCACATAGCTCTTATTAGAAGGCATATTGTTTTGGCTCCAGGAGATTGGAGTAAATATTACTAAGCAGGAGCTGATGTCTGTCCTTTTAAAATAAAGGAATTACCTGTATATCAGCAGTAGAGAGCTGCAGAGCAGGTACCTCCTCCCTCCGTCAGCATGGTGCTGTACATCCTGCTCACTAACTCTTGTCAAGTTAGAGACACTCCTGAGAATGTTACCATACTACCTGGAAAGCTCAATCTCTCTTTTTTGCATGTTTGGCAAACAGTGATTCTCCCCCTGAAACCCAAAAAGTGAATAAGGCATTTTGTTCCCTTGATGGTGCCTCAGTACATTCTGGAAACGAAGGTGAAGATTTATTAGTGACCTGCTGAACAGAGAAAGCAGAGTACAGATCCCAGGAAAGGGGATGGCTCAGGGACTTAGTAATAGAACATGAAGACTTCACCTGTGGGTTTCTACTCACCTTGTTCCAAAGTACCAGGTTGGTAGGGATCAGGTTCTCAAAAACTAACTGTTGCTCAGTAGCCTGCAGAATTGTGCTAAGTCTAGTTTTAAGTAAACAGGTACCATTATAAAAGCCACTGAAAGTCTTGAGTAATTAATTCCATTGTTAGCAGTCTCAGCCAAGGTGAAAGAGTGAGTCCAAGTGACTTTTACCATCTGTACATGAGGTCTTCTCCAAAGTTCAAACAAACTGGCACAGCCAGCCGAGGGGAATCTTCTTTGACTAGCCTTTCTGGTCCTGTTCTCTGTGGATATACAGTGTAGGGCTACCTGCCATCTCTCTCTCTCGTACTGGGCTCATTAGAAAGGTAACATTGTTTCAAATCATCCACAGACATGGATTTTCTGCATGCTTTTTCCTTGGAACAAAGCAGGTGACAGGCCAGTGAAATTGGAGGTGCAGTTTTGAATTCAAATATATCCAGTGATCCCTAGTAACCCAGAAACCTGCTAAAAAGCATTTAAAGAGCAATGACACCCTGGGAGGATTTCAATGAAGCAGAAAATCTCTGCCGAGACTAGACAGTGTGGCTTGAAACTCCACTAACAGCAAGCATTGATTTTACTGTATTTAAACCTTATTTCTTTATCCTTTTAGAAGGAAGTACAGTAAAACAGCTTTCCAAGCATTTTTCTTTCTTCTATAACATTTGAGGTACCTCCCCATTTCACACAGGCGCACTGACAAGTTTGCCACTCCCACTGAGTTTTCACTGGGAAGGGAACATAACCTGCTATGTATATTTCCATTAGAGGGACAGTCAAATGCATGTCTTTTCCAAGATGTTAGTTAGAAGTAGTTTCAGACCCTTCGCAAATTTGAGATTTTACAATTACACACTTTTAGGAAGTTTCTGTCAATCTTACTGTGACTTAGACCCGCAAGAGGAAACTGACTATACACATTGTCAAATATATGAAGTAAATCAACTGAAAAAGAGAAATATTTTCCCTTCTAATATCTTAAGAGTTTTGTCCTAAGTGTTATCGGAAGACAACAAAATTCAGGCAGATTTAATATTTCTCTTCATGGTGTCTCTATGAATCATACCATTAATTCAAACATGTGCCTACTTCTCAGTACTCTCAAGATAAAGGCCAGTTATGGGTCTATCCATGCTAAGGCTTTGCTGAGCTATAAAATACTACTCCTCTTTGGAGTTTTTGTTTTTTTTAAAAAAGCATACACTCTTGGTTGGATTTTAAAACTGATTGGGTGGCGGGGGGGGGGGTGCAGGGTTTATAAAATTCTGTGAAGACATCATATTCTAAGAAGGGCTTAAAAAGGGTTTCATCGAAGAAATCTTTCCATGTTGAAGGCTTCTGACTAGCTGGTGAGAGCCTTCAGGATGGGAATCTGCTCAACTCATCTGGCTTTGCAGCTCATCTTTATGAGAAGCCTCCCTGCTGATCCCTGTCATTTAACTGTGGCTGCTCCTCATTTAACTTTAGGTACTCTCTCAGTGGCATAAGGGCTGCTCTAACACAGTAGTTCTCAACCTTTCCAGACTACTGTACCCCTTTCAGGAGGCTGATTTGTCTTGAGTACCCCCAAGTTTCACCTCACTTAAAAACTACTTGCTTACAAAGTCAGACAAAAATAGAAAAGTGTCACAGCAGACTAGTACAGAAAAATTGCTTACTCTGATTTTTACCATATAATTATAAAATAAATTGATTGGAATATAAATATTGTACTATACACTGAAATGAAAGTACATAGAGCCATATAAACAAGTCATTGTCTGTATGAAACTTTAGTTTGTATTGACTTGGCTAGTGCATTTCATGTAACCTGTCATAACACTAAGCAAATAGCTAGAGGGGGGTATGTGCATCCCTGGGGTGAGAATCACTGCTCTAAAATGCTGAATCACAAGCAGCTCCAATAAAGGTTAAGTTACAAACAAGTACGCAGGAGGTGACTGACAATGGCAAGGTACAGCAGAGGTCTCAGTCTAATAGAATGAGACAGCTACTCAAAAGGATTGGGAGCAAGAGTCCTAACACGACTGAAAACTCTGTGGATGAGGAGAGACAGACGCAGAGTGACTGGGTGCTCTGAAACATTTATTACTACCAGTTTAGTAGAGGCGCTGTGGTTTCCCCATGGTGCTCTTGATGTACAACATGCACATTCTGACAGTTCTTCAGCAAGAACACCAGGAAGTCGATGGCCAGGTGAAAGTTGTAGACTAGCTCATCTTTAGTCATTTTTACATGGCCAACAGCCACTGCCAGACAAAGCACCTGGGGCAGGGAGAAGGACAATGTCATCATTCAGCTCCACTGATACAGACTTTATAGTACAGTCAGTTTAAAGACAACCATACAATAGCTTAAGTAGATTCAGTCATCAAAATATGTACATAATTAGATTAAAGGGCTGGTTTAAATCTTTGGAATCCATCTGTAGGCTGCAATTGAGTCTTCCCATAAATCTTTTTTTAAAAGATAAAATGTTATACTACAGGGTTTACAATTCCCCAATTACAACAATTCCTCCACAGCCTGGAAATGCTTTATGGAATTCCAAAGTTTCCAGAGTTTGATACTTGAAGACTCCATTAAATGCACCATTTGTGAAATTTAGATCTGAACAGCTTTACATTCGACCAAGCTCAACCTAATTTTTTCAGTTCCTTTATCAAAAAACCAGACATAACTTTGCCACTGGCTTCCACATGCTGTAACGAAACATGTATGCTAAAAAACTGGGTGCAATCTTTGCTGATGATTAAACTAGTCAGCTAATTATACAGTACTTTTTATTAGAAGATCTCAAAGTACTTTAAAAAAGGTTGTAAGTATGATTATTCTTGTTTTGTAGATCAGAAACTTGAGGCAGAAGTTAAGTGACTTGCTCTACACCACAAGATCAATGACAGACCAGGGAAGAGAACTGAAATTTATCAATACTCAGTCCAATACACTCTCCTCCCTACACTATGCAATAAAATTTTTAAAGATAAATCTCTCCTCCCCAACCAACAGGTTCCACAAAATCACCAATCCATGCTGCACAGAATATTTGTTTTACAATAATCTGTTTTGTTTATATTTTTCATATTAGAAAAATCATTAGGATCATATTATTTCTGCTTTTTTGCATCTCAGCCACCAAGCTTTGCTTTTCCTTCTGTAAACACTACACCCTGGGTACCAAATTTGCTCAAATCTATGATATATAGCCAGATTACAGACTGAAGAAAAGTTTAAAATGGAAATAATAAATCAATACTGCAGTGCCAGGAATTCAGTAGCTCAAGCTGTTTAGTGAAAGATTGATATGTTCAAAGACTACCACTTTTGCTCTTGGTTCATTCAAGTTGTTTTTAAATCAAGTGGCCAATTAAGCTTGATGGGAAATACTCAGTCAAGCAATATTTGCTGAGTCAGGTTTTGACCATCATGCTGCCAGACATGAAGATTAAGCATTTGAATTAGGGCTGTGTTCATTTAAAACTCTGGTTCCATCCTCTATATTAACTTTCTTGAAAGTTAAACTTTTAAAGCAAATATAAGAAAGCACTACTTGAAACTCACTGTTTCACCTGTAAGACTGTGAAGTTCATTTGCACAGTATTAAGCATAAAGCTTCAGCTACTACATACATCAGTCTATATAATACAAACCTATTATCCTAATTCCTGGCTAACTGAAGCTTGACCACTTGATCCTCCCTAACTGCAGGAGCCAATCATGCCAGGTGCTGCGCATGTCCTTAATTCCCACTGACTTCAGTGAGCATCAAGAGCCCTCAGCATTTTCCAAGTTCAGGCCCCTTAACTTGCATCTGTAGTTTAAAACAAATTTAAATTCCCTCCATCCTCAGGTTAGCATCTGAATGCTTTGTGTTCCCTAAACACACAAACTGAGATTGACAGGATATTTTCCACTAGCAGCCTCCTTAACAACACTGGAGGAAAACTGCAGTCCAGCCCTGACAGTGCAAATCCATGTATAATGGCAGGCAGCCAATAACTTCATTACAGTCCTGACTCCCATCACATGCTGTGTAACTGACTTCTGGGGTTTTGCATTTATTGTTTACCTTTTTCATTTGAAATCTGATGATAGACTGGACTTCATTGACCTTGGCCACCATGTTTTCATTGTGAGCAAAGAGGGAGGGGAACTTGGCAGCTTTGTTCAGACCCTGACCCAAGATGAGAGGAATCTGTTTGATCAGGGACTCTGAAGCCAGAAAGCCACTGTACTTCTTAGCTATGGAGAAAAAAAAAAGAGATTAATGCATAGAACATTGCAGTTCTGCCCACATCTATTTTAATAGATGGGGGGGGGAGGGATAGCTCAGTGGTTTGAGCATTGGCCTACTAAACCCAGGGTTGTGAGTTCAATCCTTGAGGGGGCCACTTAGAGATCTGGGGCAAAATCAGTACTTGGCCCTGCTAGTGAAGGCAGGGGGCTAGACTCGATGACCCTTTGGGGTCCCTTCCAGTTCTAGGAGATGGGTCTATCTCCATTATTAAAAAAAAAAAATCCTACTCTGTCAATGAGACTCAGCTGTGGAGGGCCTGAAGGTGGGGATTTAGTCTCAGTAGGGCCTTGCCTTCTCCGCTGAGGCTGCTGACCAGGCGGCCTGAGTTGCTGCCAGTTGTGGTGCTTGTGTGAGGTGAATACCAGGCTGCTGGGAGTTGGGCTGAGCTCCACCAAACTCATGTCATGCTGGGAGCTGGGCTCAGAAAGCTGGATCCTGGCTCCCTTTGCTGATTGGTGCCTTTCCTCAGCTTGCTGACTATTTATTGAGTGAATACCCAGTCCCCGCAGGCAGCAGGTGGCATTTCATCCACTTCCTCAGTCTGTGTATTGCCCTATATTTGTCCTGGTTGGCTCATGCCTTCCTCTATGTGCGTCATTGGCACATGCTAGCGGGACTCCATAGCTATCATTTTAGAGTGACATTCGCCCGAGGCCTTGGCACTACTTAAGTCCTCAAAACAGGCATTAAGGGCAGGACTTTCCGACACATTTGCACACTGGGGATTGGGCACTGCTGAAATCTGACCCTTACTTAGGTGTCTGAATGAGCTCATTGGAAAACCATGTCCCAGCTGCAGGTGCTGAGTCCGTGACTATCTGTCCTTGCATTCATTTGCCGATCTAGCCCCATGCGGGCCCTCTGCCCTGGGGTGCATTTCACCTTTCATGGGAAAACCAGGATTTGGGCAGAATAAAACCTTAAAGTCAAACTTTTCCTCTCCTGCCCCGCTGCAAGATGGCAAGTAAAGGGTTAAAACCTGAGCACCACCTTCCTTTGGGGGGCACTAATTGGGATGCTGGCTTAGCCCATCAGGGAGGAGGGGAATGTCTTGTAACTAGGGCTGATTTCATCTGAGTCGTTCCCAAACAATTTCCCCAAGGAACAAAGCCTCTATTCTGAGGCCTGGATGGAACAGATGGATTGTGAAGGACCCAATCTAGTGACCTCTGATATGAAAAGGAATCTTTCCACAGACTTCAGTGGGAGTTGGGGCAGACCCTGAGCACTTAGACTAGATTTTCAAGCCTGTCCACTAATTCAGGGTGGCTCAGTTCCTCAGGCCACAGTAAGTAGGCCTGATTTGCAGAGATGCTGAGCATTCACGGCCCCCCTTGGTTTCTGCTGCACTTATGCTTCATGCTTCTGAAAATCAGGCACCAGGGTGTCCCAAACCTGGAGGTGCCCCAAGTCGGTGGCCACTTTAGAAAACATTGACCTTTGGACTCCCCGTGCCAGAGTTTCCCCCTCTGCAAACGGGGACTAGTGATATTGATCTGACCTCCTGCTGATTGTGAAGTTGTGAGGTTTAGTGCGTTCATGGTTTGCAAAGGGTTATGAGTGCCTCTGTGTTGTCTCTTGGTGATTTGTGTTATGGTGCATTGTGAGTTTGCTAACCAGATGGAAGAGAAAGCTGGGCTCCAGCTGCAAAAGCTGGTTGCAGATTTTGATCAGCCTAATCTTTTGCCGGGGGGGGAGGGGGCATACGTTTTGATCTTAAGTCTTTTCCAGCCCATTATAAAGAGAGGGGCCATTTATGAGAGTGAGATGCCAACTGCCAGACGTTGAGGATTTGGAGGCGGGGGCAGTGACTCAGGCTGACCTCTATGTAAGACATCACAATGATGATTGCTGCTAGTGCCTGTGAGCCCCGTCACGGATCAGGACCTGTCCCATTAGGAACATGGCACGTTAGAAATAAGGCATGCATTTGTTAAAATGCGGGTGATTAACCCTTGGCACAAACGGCCAAGGGATGGGGTGGATTTTCCATCTCTTGATGTTGTCCAATCAGACCTAGGTGCCTTCTGGAAGACATGCTTTAGCCAAACACAAGTTGGGCTCAGTACAAGAGTAACTGCAATTCTCTGGGCAGTGATTCCCAACTAGGGATCTGCAGCCCCCTGGGTAGCCGTGAGCAGGTTATAAGGGGATCTGCCCCAGGCAGAGGGACTCGGGGGAGGGAGCGCTACCTCCACCCCTTTACTCACCTCAGCGGGCCACCCGGCCTGTGGGTCAGCACCAGCAACGAGTTTCACACCTAGGAAATCTCCACCAAGCATTCTCAAGACTACAGTACCCAGACGAGGAAATAAGGAAACAGATCAGCAGAGCCAGACGTGTACCCAAAAGCCTCCTCCTGCATGACAAACCCAAGAAAGAAACCAACAGGACTCCACTGGCCATCACATACAGTCCCCAGCTAAAACCCCTCCAACACATCATCAGGGATCTACAACCCATCCTGGACAATGATCCCACACTTTCACAGGCCTTGGGTGGCAGGCCAGTCCTCGCCCACAGACAACCTGCCAACCTGAAGCATATTCTCACCAGCAACTGCACACTGCACCATAGTAACTCTCGCTCAGGAACCAATCCATGCAACAAACCTCGATGCCAACTCTGCCCACATATCTACACCAGCAACACCATCACAGGACCTAACCAGATCAGCCACACCATCACCGGTTCATTCACCTGCACGTCCACCAATGTAATATACGCCATCATATGCCAGCAATGCCCCTCTGCTATGTACATCGGCCAAACTGGACAGTCTCTAAGGAAAAGGATAAATGGACACAAATCAGACATTGGGAATGGCAATATACAAAAACCTGTAGGAGAACACTTCAACCTCCCTGGCCACACAATAGCAGATCTTAAGGTGGCCATCCTGCAGCAAAAAAACTTTAGAACCAGACTTCAAAGAGAAACTGCTGAGCTCCAGTTCATCTGCAAATTTGACACCATCAGCTCAGGATTAAACAAAGACTGTGAATGGCTTGCCAACTACAGAACCAGTTTCTCCTCCCTTGGTTTTCACACCTCAGCTGCTAGAACAGGGCCTCATCCTCCCTGATTGATCTAACCTCGTTATCTCTAGCTTGCTTCTTGCTTGCTTATATATACCTGCCCCTGGAAATTTCCACTACTTGCATCCGAAGAAGTGGGTATTCACCCACGAAAGCTCATGCTGCAAAATGTCGGTTAGTCTATAAGGTGCCACAGGATTCTTTGCTGCTTTTACAGAACCAGACTAACACGGCTACCCCTCTGATACTTGACACCGAGTAAGTAAAACAAAAATAATATGCCAGTTTTTTATTTTTGTACCTCTGTGGCACAGGTGGGCTGGGGAGTTTTTAGAGCATGTTGTGGGGGCCTCAGAAAGAAAAAAGTTGAGAACTCCCAGCCACCTTCTCTTCTGCACAATTCCTCAAGCTAGTGGTGCCCCCTGGTGGACATCAAGTTATTTTTTACAACCCAAAGTTTGTAAACAACAGTCACGTGGCCAGGAACCAGACTGAGCTCTGACCTCAGTCTCCTCTTCCTGTCAGAAGGGAAGAGATCAAATACAACAAAGGCAAAGGGCGTAAGCATCTGCAGAGGCCAGAAGCAAGGTGGAATCTGAGTTCCAAGCATAATTATCACACGCACAATTGTACTAACTCCCTTGATGTTGTACAACAAAACTTTGTCCACAGCTTTGGAGTAGGCTGGCTTTATATCTGGCTGACTCAACAGTAGTCAGTGCCAAAAAAGGAATAAACTCGTCAAGGTATCTACCCTTCTTTGGGTTAAGCAAGGAAACCCTTTTATGTAGAAAGGATTATAAGGTTGTCAGGGCTCCTTGTAGTGCAGTAGACAAGGCCTCAGCCCCTCCCCAAATGCTCTGTCTGCACTGGGTCACCATGGACTGAAGCATCTGCAAGCTGCCTCTCTCTTTGCCTCAGTGAGAAATGGTTACATTGACAGAGATAAAGTCAGGATAACAGTGGCCTTAAGAAACCTGTTACTTATTGTGGCTTGTATTGCAGCTGGAAAACATGTTTATTTGCACTCCATTTGGTTCTGCTTCACTTGTAGTCTGTGCCCTAGCGCAACACTGCAATTGCTAAAACTACTGGGGGTTTAAATCCCAATCAAACTGGGCTGAAAGTTCAACAATATTAAGATATTGCAACCTAAATTTTGGTCCTAACTTGGTCTCTTAAAAACCATCCTGATAACACCTGAAAAAATAATTAATAACTGGTTGCTCTTGTTAGGCCTGAATAAAGATGTAGCACAAAAACCAGTTATGTCAATCTGACTGAAGTCAGCATGTTTCATAAAGCCCTGGAAAAAAGTGAGATACGAAAGGGAGGTGCATTCCTCAAGTTACCAGCTGCGTTAACTCCTGTCTTCCAGTGTCTGGTGCTTGGCAACTATGCTGATAAGAAAGTTGCTGGGGCATCACAACTTGCTTACATTATAAAGAAAGACAGATGTGCTTTGTTATTAGGGTTTGTTACTAACCAAAGGGGGGTGGGATATGGGTTGTGTGAAGTGAATAATTTATGACGTAATAAAACTGTCTATATAAGCTAATACTAAGCTGTAAAGAGGGGGCTGGTTCTTTTCGGATACGAGCTGTTCTTTACTGATACGTGCACTTGTCAATAAAGAACTTTTGATCGGACCTTGCTGGTGTTGCCTGTCTCACTGCGGTCAGACAACGAACTTCGCTGTTGGGTTCGAGTCCCCGACATCTTTGGCGACTCCGCCGGGACTTTGTCTGACTCTCCGGCGGGGGATCAGACTCTGAGGCAACGCAGCGCGCATCCTCTGATTTAGAGGAGCCTTGCCTGGTAGTCTGATCTCTGCGTCGGCGATAAGGCGAGTTCTGTGAACCAGCTGAAGCTCGTAGAAATCCAGCAACATCCACCTACCCGTTGAGTAGGGTCAAGGTTGCCTGGGTTAGAGTCCCAGAGCAGATTGTCGGGGTTCGAGTCCCTGACAACTTAGGTCTGGGTTAGAGTCCCAGTCCAGGTTTGCACAGGATCCAAGTAGTCTGGGTTAGAGTCCCAGCCTGGGTTTGAGTCCCAGTCCAGGTGTTCGAGTCCCCTGGAGAGGTAAGTGAGCGCTCGACGCGGGAGGTGGGGGTTAGAGTCCCTTTACCTTGACGCGGGGAAGAGGGGTTAGAGTCCCCTTACAAAATGGAACAAGTTGGCAGTAAGTGTCTGGGGGACGCCCCATTGTCTCTAATACTTAAAGATTGAAAGAAGATTTCTGGAACCAGGTAGCTTTTGGAGCTGTATGTTTAAAGCTGTATGGAGAGCTCTTGTAAAAATTCCCCAGCATATGCCCCAGAGCCACACTGGGAGGAAGACTGTCCGTGGGGACGTCTGTCTCTCTTGGGCTCACGCCATCTGAATTTATTGACTGTGCAGCAAGAGGTAATAGGAAATAATGGCCTTGGTGTGTGCATGTGTGTGTGTGTGTGTGTGTGTGTGGAAAATGGGGGAGAGACACTCTAAATATTCCACCTCACCCCCTAAGGGTACCCCAGCATGTTACATGTACGTACATTATGGTCTTAAAACCTGCAGGTATTTAAAGAATTGGAATCTTTACACGCGTGAAAACCTATCTAAACAATGCCCATTAGAAGGTACCTTCAATCTAGATAAGATCATATATCTCAAAGGAGCTTTTAATCACCAAAGTAAAGCCTCTGACACAGTGTGAGCAATTTGTCTAGGAACGGGTTAATTTGAAATTCAGCTTGCCTTGGTGAAACTGGAGAAGCCACGGTCTGGAATCTGAACTGAACTCTCTAAAAGAGACACTGCAGGAGATTCCAGGGTGTAAAAAACAGCTCTCCCAAGAGCAGAAGCATGTTGGAAATTCTGGACAAGCTGTATACAGGATAATCTCCCGTCTGCCTATTCCCCTTCTCTGAACGTTATACAGACGTGGCCAGTTTGGACATGTGTGAGTATTAAAGTGGCTTAAGGGTTAAAGTATTCATGTTCTTCCTGAGTAATGTGGGAGCGTTCCCAACACTCTTCATTGTTGTTTTATTATTTTTAATTAAGCTTTAAAATTTGATTATATGGTGTGTTCCCCCAACGTCCTGCAGTAGATAAATTGGTAACAAATTTGTCACAGTTTGGTGAGCAATTGAGAATAGGGGAGCCCTATAGAATTTACACCATCTATCTGTTTTACCTTTGTTTTGTGTTTCTTTTGTTTGGTACTTTTGGTGTTATATGTTGAGGATTGCATGATTAAAGGTGAGCCTACTCTCAGCTGCAGTAAGTCTGAGAACTGGAGAGGGGTTTAGCATTTTTCTCTCCACCCTGGTTGACCGGAAGGGTGGCAGGTGGATCTGCCCCCAGTCGTAGCAGGACTGGGCAATAGAGTAGTTGGAGAAAAGGGCCGAGATGTGTACTTGATAACTAGAATTGAGCAATTAAGGGCATAGATCATGAACCAGGCGGCAACTCAAACCTGCGCCAGGGCAAGTTGCAGGCCTTGAGACAGGATTTCCAGTTAGAAAAGGAAGCCCTGGCTAAGCAAGTACCAGTCCTTCAGGGACTTGTTAAAATTTAACCATTTGTGCTCAGCATATGTCGTAACAGCAGTGTGTTTGCTACAAGAGGAAATTGAATAGTTCAACGCCAGTGGGCCATGTGTTTTGCCCAGGTGGCAAGTCTCACAGGGGAGGACTCGAGTAGTTTTGTGAGTAGAAATGTTTTAGGGAAAGGACCAGAAGGGTGGGGGCTACTTAAAAAGCCCACCCTCCTAGCTAACTGGTAGTGCAATACGTTGGTACCCATGGAAAGAAACGGTTCAAGAAGAAAAAAAAAAGAAAAAAAGGATCGGGCCCAGGCGGCCAGGCAACAGACAGAGAGCTTGGAGAACAGGTTGGAAACTTTTAGGGTGTAGTGAAAAAAAAACAAGAACGGAGTAAGTAAGTATACACATAGGGGTTCAAATACTCAGAAGAATATTTGGCATGGTGATCTGAGTTGGTAAGTGGCTGTTGAAAGAACAAGCAAGTGATTTAAGGCACAGTGAAAAGTTAACTCTATAGTTGCTGGAGGGAACAGCAGTTGAACTTTGTAAACGTACTAAAGTAAAAAGTTCTTGGTGTCTTTGAAATGTTTGTAAATAAATTCAGGCAAAGAAATTATTAGATTGCAATCATTTGGCTATGAACAATTTTGTTAAATTAGCTGAAGAATGTATCCACTGCTATGTAATTAAAATTGTATTAGGCTCTAAGAGCACTGTGAGTGATGATGTTTTCTTTCAGTGTTTACAAGCAGGAGTTACAAGTAAAAAGTGAGCCAGCAAGCATCTGTATTAATGCAAATTATCTAACTAATAAGATAGGAGCCACTAAAACAGGGGCTGCCTATAAAACACATACAAGACAATATGGGGTAATTCCCTTGTTTTGCCTAAAATCAACAAGAGTATTTGTATATTTTTAGTAATGATTGCCTGCCCAGAAGAGGTAGACTTCTGTTTTTGTCTTTCAGAGAATCAGAGACAACTGATGCCGGCTGAACAGCATTCAACGTACCATGATTTGCTGGCACAGTAAAAATTGTGTTTTGTGTTCTATGTTCTGTCTTGTGGTGTTTGTCCTGTGGCCAAAATTGATGTGTTTAATATTTTTATGGGATGGTCTGATTTAAAATCAAGCAGCAGTGTTGGATTAAAATGCAGATATTTGTTTTGTTCAACTTAGAATACAAAGTGTTTGGATGCATCAGAAAAATG